>NC_138775.1:92173670-92388670 GCF_965119305.1 Pelophylax lessonae
TGAAAGTGTAGACCCAGCCAAAAGAGCAGCTGCCCAATGCCTACTTAAGGTAAATAATTTACCATTCTTTTATTACATGCAAGTTGCCATTACCAGACTCCTTTGGAAAATACGGAATCACTGACCCAAAACAAGTATAGCATTTTAAATCAGAGTTACTATCTGCATAGTAGTTCAAAGTTAGTGGCTTACAGTATTATTGTGGACCTGCGAGTAAACTAAATGTACCCCAACCCGCACTATGAAGTGGAGACCTAAAACCTGTCACATAGCTTCTTTACCACAATAGGAGCTCTTAAACCTGGTGCAACCTGATATGCAAATTCAAAGTCGTCAGGGAAAGGCTAGAGCTGCATTTGGGATGAGACAAGAAAACTTTATGGCCTCAGGTTGTCAGCTTTGTCATGCCTATTTTAGTAAATATGTTGGTCATTGAGACAAGTTCAAAAAGCCACTATATGAGACACTAAAGAAACAACCTTTTATATAAAAGGTCCACAGTAGCAGCCTATATAGCTCTTTATATACATTCTAATTTAAAAATGAATGTAGCTAACACTGAAACACTGGTGACATTATACCTACTACTAGGGCTAGGGGTGCAAGCAGAATTAGCTAGTGTAGGGTGGACAGCAGCATCTGAGTGGTTACAATTTTATTCAGAGATACTGAACTTAGCATTTCAACCTGCCCAACATAATGTGCTCAAAGACGCTAACTTATGCATAGTTAACATTTCAAACAGAAGGGACGTATCGAAGGTTAAAGCGGAGTTCCGGCCTATTTTGTAACTTTAGTGATTCCTGGAGTGCTCGCTATGCTGATCAACAATTGGGCATTTTTATTTTTTTTCGGGGGTCCCATACCTTATTTTCAGGGCATTTTTGATTGTACTTCCTCCTTCTCCCCCCTCTGTGGCCGCGGCCACCGACATCACTTCCGCCTTTGCATTGCATCCTGGGAGCTGTTTGTCATCACTCCCAGGAGGCTGGAATCAGGAAGGAGGACACAGCAGATTACAGATCTTCAGATGCCCACATCCAAGATGGCCGCGCTCAGACAGCGTTTTTAAAAGTAAGATTTTGACTAAAATCCAATACTATACACCTTGTAAGTATGAGAATAGGGGTTCTGTAAAGGGCGATGGATTAGTATTATAGGGGTATTTTTAGTTAAAAAAGGTATTTGAGGCTGGAACTCTGCTTTAAGAAAAGACAGACCCGGAGGTTTGGCCACTAAAGCAGGTGTTTAACAAGGCATGGCCTATAATGTTGGAGAAAAAAAATGTCCTAGCCTTAACCACTTGCCGACTGCCTAACGCCGATCTACGTCGGCAGTCAGCCCCTCACAGGCAAAGTGACGTAGGGCTACGTCACTAGCTTGTGAGGGTCTAGGGAGCGAGCGCGCGCCCCCGGAGGCGCGCTCCCGCTCCCGCGTGGTCACGGACCCCCCCGCGCGTGTGACCGGCGGACCCGATGTCCGCCGGTCACTCGGCGATCGGCGGGGGAGAGGGAGAATGTCAGGCAGCTTGTGTAAACAAGCCACCTGTCATTCTCCTTGCTGTTAGGATACTGATCACTCGGATCTAGTATGTAGATCCGTTGAACAGTGTCCATACAGCTCAAGCCCCAGCCAATCACAGTAGAAAGCACGCCCCTAGGGATACACACAGCCCCTCCCTCCCAAATAAAGTTAACCCCTTCACTACCAGTGTATTTTTACAGTAACAGTGCATATATATAGCACTGATTACTGTAGAAATGTCACTGGTAACCCCAAAAGTGTCAAAAATGTCAGTCAAGGGTCCGATCTGTCCGCCTCAAATGTCGCAGTACCGCAAAAAAAAAAAATCGCAGATCGCCGCCATTACACGTTAAAAAAAAAAAAAACAACAAAAATGACAGAAATCTTTCCCTTTGTTAGTAAACGCGATAACTTTTGCGCAAACCAATCAAAATACGCTTTTTGCGATTTTTTTTATCAAACATAGGTAGCATAAAACAAATTGGCCGAAAAAGTAAAAAAATTTTGATTTTTAAATTTTTTTTTGGGGGAATTTCATATAAAAAAATGTGAAAAATATTGCTATTTTTGCAAAATTGACGCTCTTTTTTTGTTTATAGCGCGTGATCAAAAAATCGCACAGGTGATCAAATACCACCAAAAGAAAGCTCTGTTTGTGGGAAAAAAAGGACGCCAAATTCGTTTAGGTACAGCGTCGCACGACCGCGCAATTGTCCGTTAAAGTCACGCAGTGCCGAATCGCAAAATACCCCCTGGTCGGAATGGGGGTAAAATCTTCCGGGGCTTAAGTGGTTAAGGCCCGTACACGCGATAAGAAAATCTGAAGTGAAATTTCGTCCGACGACCGATCTGCCGGTTTTCGGATTGTTAGTATGGTGCTTTCGTCAGCCGACTGACTTTTCAGCTGAAAAAATCCTGATGTGCAGGCTATAACATTTTTATCGTCCGTCAACACAACGTCCGATTTTCTTCTCATTTTTTTTTTCGACTCACAGTTTTCGACTGAAAAAAATCTTAAGAGCAAGACTAGGCATGCTCAGAGACGAAAGAACACATACAAAGCAATCCAACACATGACATCACTTCTGAAGTAGAATTCTGTCGTACGGGAAAATTCGTATGAAAATAACCTCTTCACTTTCCACATCAGACTAGCATGCCACAAAAAAACGGACGACAGATCGTTCGATAATCTGATCAGGTGTACGGGGCTTTAGTGTAATTGATCAAGAAAAAAGGATAAAATGTGTCCTCAAGACAGAAGAGAAAAAAAATGTTAATGATGAACTTAAATTGAATTAGATTAAGACGGAACTGTCAGTACATACTGTTTATACATGAAAAAGGAACAAAATAAAAACCAGACTGAGCTTAACTTCAATGTGAAAAAACATACAATGTATCCCTAAATCAGGGCTTGACAAATTTGCTTGAAATCTAGGAGCCAGCTAAAAAAGTTAGGAGCCAATATTTTTTTTCACGCATGCCGAATGGCCGGCTTCTGTCGGACCACCTGCCATATACACGGGCCCAATAGCGGACAGTTTTTAATGAACAGGCTGATGTTGCCCGGCATTCGACCTGTGTGTACTTGGTTTACTTCTTCTGAGAGACATTAAAGGAACACTCCTAACCACCATGACCACTTCAGGGATTTGAAGTGGTCATGGTGGTAGGAGTCAAAAACACTGCACATGCTGTGATATTTACAATTATATGTTGGGAAGCTAGTTGCACCCCTAGTACATGTGACCTACTGCTGGCGGGTACTGCTGGCGGAGTGGGTGAGGAGCGGTGCTAGAGGAAGCATGCAGAGCCGATGCTTCCTGTACCTCTCGGTCTCCTCACGGGCGGAGTGCATTTGATATCACTCTGCCTGTGACAGGACGGAGCTGGAACTATATAGGAAGCTCTGCTCTGTCACAGCTGAGACAGCCGGGACATCGCGCGGCACTTGTGGGTGACCTGGGATATCTGGCAACAAGGCACCTGCCGCAGTGTAGCCCAGGCGCTAGGCCGCTAATTCTAGTCACCAATGCGACCTGGCACCTGGGGATTGTCGAGCCCTGCCCTAAATAGTTGTGTATTATATGAAGGGACCTGGCAAAGTAGTCTGACACATGTCACAATGAAGAACATTTTACTAAACACTTATAATCTAGAAAATACAAAACCCACTATCCAACTAATAAAACCAAATCATAATTGGCCAATTATTAAAAACACAACCATGGCAGCTGCAGAAAAATTGTATAAATAACCCCCCCCCCCCCCCCATAAATAAGGAAAAAATAATTATATGATTTAAAGTGTTGATAGGTATGTGTACCCCAGTGGTAGGCACGGTCTGCAAAGACCGGATCAAAAAAATAAAAACTTCTCCACCAGATTACATATAATTTGATGTTCTTCAAAATTTCTAAAGAATCCTTTAGTAGAATCTATTCCGGGACTGGCGTACGTCTGAATCTTGTTCAAGGTCAATTAAGGGATCTTCTCATGGACTGTGAGGGAAACATATAAACAATGTTATTAGGCCTCTCCATATGGCTAGGGGCATTTCAATTCCTATGGACTATAGCATGAAACTAACCCACATGTGGACGGTGTAATGGGCAACTATATGCGACTAATGACATTTAAATTTCATGAGGGTGTCCTTAAATAAAGTGTGCTATAGGACCAACACCCTATATGAGCAGCATGGAACCAAGGTGAATTATAGCATATATATCAACCATCAGGAATAACTAGAAAGCTCCCAAGGAGAGGTGCCCTTATGTATAGCGTTCATATAGGTTATAGCATGGCACCTTATGCCATCCCTTTGTTGGCAACTAGGTTAACACAGAACTCCTCCAACTGTGTGATGCGTAGTTTATAATCACCCAGTGTGGGAACAGTCAGTTTAGATCAGAAGAGAGGTTCCAAAGTTCCAGAAAAGAGAGCCAGAGGTGCCCCTGAAGCAGCTGACATGAGCGGCGAAACCGATTAGGCTTCTAGCCTTGCTCCCTTGATGCTAGCTTCTGGGATATTCCCTCCCCTATCTCCTCCATTCATCTAAGGGACTTTGGCTTCTCTGGACATGGACCCACAGACCACCACCCGCTATAAATGTAGAGCTTGGACTTTTTAAGACCCAAATGGAAGTACTGTACATGTTTTCTACTTGAGTGCTATATGGCTTGGAACCCCTTTTCTGAACTAAACTGATGGCTCCCACACTGGACAATTATGAACTATATATCACACAGTTGGAGGAGTTCTGTGTTAACCTAGTTGCCAACAGCCTCATACCGGCTTAATTGTTGCTAGTTTTTTCTTTTTTTTGGTTGCTGGTATAAGGGCATTGGGGATGTTTTATGGGCAACTCAACCTTCTGCCATTTAAGTTTTTTGGACCCTTTTTGCTGCTATTCACTCTCAGTTCACGACTCGATTATTGTTTCTGGTGGCGCTTTTATCTTCCTGGGTCCCTCTCATTTTTATAGACTCCCATGGCTGATACCATACGTTTTCTCTCCTGGAATGTGAGGGGTCTCAATAGTAAATATAAACGGGCTAGTGTTTTCCAATATTTAAAGCAGGCGAAGCCGCATGTCCTCCTCCTGCAAGAGACTCACCTGGATGGTAACTTGGTGCTCGCCCTGAAAAAAACGTGGATTCAAAAGGCGTTTCATGCCACATACACCACTTATGCTCGTGGTGTATCGGTGCTTATTAGTAAGTCAGTACCGTTCTATCCACCAGGTGATCTCGGACCCGGGGGGGCGATATGTGGCTGTGGTAATGCATTTGTATTCCCTAAAGCTCCTTTTGGTTGCCATTTATGTGCCTCCTCCTTTCAATATTCAAATGTTGTATGACCTGCTTGATACGCTCTCTGCCTATGCTTCTCTACCTATGTTGTTAATGGGGGATTTTAATGCCATTTTGGATTGTACTTTGGATACTTCTAACCCCACCCGACAGGCCTCGGTTGACCTTGTTGCTTGGGCATCTGCAATGGGCCTTGTTGAGCTCTGGAGATGGAAGCATCCTGATGGTAGGGAGTATTCTCACCTGTCCACCACACACCGTTCGGCGGCCAGAATAGACCTGGCTTTCGGTAATGTTCACCTTCAGTCTCTCTTGACCGCTGCTGACTACTTGGCTGGGGGGGTGTCTGACCACAACCCGCTTCTCTTGACAGTGCACCTCCAATCGGGGGCTAGAAAGCGGGGCTGGAGACTGTCTCTGGGCTGGCTTCAGCATGAGCAGGTTGCCTCTCACCTTGTACAGGTGATCCAGACATACTGGGCGAACAATGAGGACACCACTGAACCTATGGTGGTTTGGGAGGCCTTTAAGGCAGTAGCCAGGGGAGAGTGCATCTCTGGTATTAAATCTGCTAGAGGGGATCACAATGGGGAGCTTCGGTCCTTACAGGAGGTGAAGAGGGAGCAGGAATATGCGGACTCGCCATCTGACTCCAGTTACACTTCATTGCTGGAGGCGAGACGTCTTCTCTCGCTTCACCTTTCTGACCTTGCCCACACAGAGGCTTCACATTGCAGGGCTTCTGCTTTTGCGCAGGGGGATAAGAATGGCAAATTCTTGGCTATGCTGGTGGCAGATCAGCGGGCCCCGATCAACATCCCGCTCATTAAGAGTTCTAGCGGTACTGTACTCACTGATCCCAGGGATATCTTAGAGGAGTTCAGGAATTACTTTGAGTCCTTGTATACCCCTGTTGCTTACTATGACAGTGCTACCATGGAGAGTACTCTCAGAGACCTTGACCTCCCTACCCTAGCGAATGATGACAGGGACATTCTGGACGCCCCGATCACTCCCCTGGAAGTGGAGAGGGCCATTGCGTCCTTTCCGCCACAGAAGGCCCCGGGCCCTGATGGGTTCCCTGCGGACTTTTACAAAGAGTTCTCTGAACAGTTGGCCCTACGCCTTAGTGCCTTGTTTCAACACTGCCTGGATGGGGGGGGTTCTCCCGCCGTCTATGATGGATGCATATATGGTGTTACTGGCAACGGGTAAAAGATCCCATGGACTGCTCCTCCTACAGGCCCATAGCCCTCCTGAATGTTGACTTGAAGGTTCTAACCAAGGTCCTTGCGACCCATCTGGCGGGGGTCTTACACACGTTGGTTGACCCTGATCAGGCGGGCTTTATGCCGGGGGAAATCGGTGGATACTAACATCCGGGTCTATTTACTCATCTCCAACTCCCAGAGTCGTGGTCTCTATCGATATATAGAAAAGGCCTTCGACTCTGTCGATTGGGCTTACATGCATACTGTCCTGTCACTAATGGGTTTTGGCCCCAACTTCCGGACCTGGGTGAAATGGTTATATTCCTCCCCCCGTACGGCCATTCGCTTGGGACTTTCGACCTCGACCTCTCTGTATTTTAGGGTGGGTAGGGGGACCCGGCAGGGCTGCCCCCTATCCCCCTTCCTTTTTGCACTTACAACTGAACCTGTTGCTATTGCATTGCGCTCCTCGCAGGGATTGGAGGTGGTCAGGGTGGGTTCTGTTAAAGAGTGTGTGGCGTTATATGCGGACGACATGCTCCTCTTTCTTAATGATCCTGGTCCATCCTTGCATGCTGTTCTGTGGATCCTGGATGAATTTGGTAAGTATTCTGGACTCAAGGTGAACTGGGGAAAGTCTTCAATGCTTTCTTTAACTGGGGTGCCTGGACCGGTGACCAGCGATGGCCCTTCCCCTTGTTGGGTAGACACCCTTACCTACCTGGGGGTCTGGGTAACTAGACATCCGAGGGATCACTATGCCCTGAATCTCCTCCCACTCATTCCTAGGCTCAAGCACCTGGTGCAGGTGTGGAAGAAGATTCTGCTTTCCCTGTTGGGTCAGATTGCCCTCCTAAAAATGAAATTTCTTCCGGTGGTATTGTTTTTTTTGCGTCACTCCCCTTTGTGGATTCCGAAAAAGTTTTTTAGCAAGCTGGATGGTATCATTAGCTCCTTTCTCCGGTCCCCCGGGGTTCCCAGGATTGGCCTACGGGCCCTCCAGGAGCCCTGGGGTAACAGGGGTCTTGCTCTCCTGGATTGGCTTAAGTACTACCTGGCTGGTCAGATGGTGTATGCGCGGCGCTGGCTGAGGGCAGATGAAGGGGATTCCACTACGGTCTTGGAAGCAGCTCATTTGGGTTCGTATGAGAGCCCCTGTCTGGCTTTGTACAGGGGTGTGGGCTCAGACCTCACGCTGACAGCATCCATGGGGGCTACTATTAGGGCGTGGGGTCAGACTGTGAAGCTAGCCTGCCCCAGCTACGTTGGACTTTCCCCGTCTACTCCCCTTTGGATGAATCCCAAACTCCCTCATTTTTACCGCTTACCGGACCCTATGGTGTGGGCTACTGTGGGGGTTAAGACGTTGGGGGACATAACCACGGAGGGGGACCTGCTGTCTTTTGACAACTTGCGCACTCGACATGACTTACCCAATACCCATTTTTTTTTTAGGTATCTGCAGCTGCGCCATGCATTTAGGTGCCAATTTACTGATTCCACGATTGAACCTGTACCATCTGATCTGGAATTAATGCTGACTAATCCTGACCTTACCAAGACGTTATCCTCTATTTACAAGGATTTATTTAAACTGACTCCATCGAGTATTGTTAAGTGCAAAGAACGCTGGACTGCTGAAATTCCTGGGCTCCAGGGTGAGGACTGGGATGATATGTGGGTTGAACCCTTTAAACATTTAATTGCTGCCAGGGACAAACTTATACAATTTAAGTTTCTTCATAGGGTATACTATACTCCTGCTCGCTTAGCTAAAATTTGACCTACCTCCTCCGCTGAATGCTGGCGCTGCTCTGCCTCCCCGGCGGATGCGACGCACATTTTTTGGGATTGCGCACTGATTCAACGATACTGGTCGGAAGTTACCTCCTGTTTGGGGGGAGGGTGCCGATGACCCCAGTCCCGTTGACCCCGAGCGTTTGTCTATGGTGTTTGGTGGAGGAGGTGGTTCCCTCGGTGGCCCATAGGACCCTTTTGACTATCCTATTGTTTTACGCCAAAAAGGCCATATTGTTGCATTGGAAGAAGGTAGCCCCGCCTTCCCTATTGTACTGGAAGGGGTTGGTGAATGCTGTCCTGCCTCTATATAAGGCGGCCTATCCGTCAAGAGGATGCCCCAAGAAGTTTGAGAAGGTGTGGAGGGCATGGGTGGAATCTTCTGATACAGTGCGGAGAATGTCTTCTGAAATTTGCCTTGATGCTGTCCACCTAATTGAGTGATGCTTCTGTGTGTGAACTGGGAGCCGGGGCGACTGGATGTTTGGTATGCCTGGGTTCAGTCGTTCCAGGTCCTAAAATTCTATATTTGGGAAACATCCGGTTTACTTGGGGTTGGGGGGGGGGGGGGGGTTTCACTGTTTGTATATGGTTCCCTCATGTTAGGGGGAGCCTGTTTACTGTCTTTTTTTTACTGTGTTTTGTATGTTTTGCTTGTTCGAAACTTTAAAAGAAATTTACAAAAAAAAAAAAACCTAGTTGCCAACAAAAGGAGGGCATAAGGTGCCATACTTTAAGAACGCTATGCGTGATAAGGGCACCTCTTCCCAGGAGTTTTTCAGTTATGCCTGATGCTTGATATATATGCTATAATTCACTTTGGTTCCATGCTGCTCATATGGGGGTGGGTCCTGTAACACACTTTATTGAAAGACACTCTCATGGACTTTACCCATTACACCGTCCACATGTGGGTTAGTTTCATGCTCTAGTCCAAACAAATTTAAATGCTACTAGCCATATGGAGCTGCACGCCAACATCATTTATATGTGGGTTGGTCCCCCTCACAGTCTCTGAGAAGATCCCTTAATGGACTTTAAACAATATTCAGACATACACCAGTCCCTGAATAGATTCTACTAAAGGATCCCTTTAGAAATTTTGAAGAACACCAAGTTATATGTAATCTGGAGGAGTAAGTTTTCATTTTATTGATCCGGTCTATGCAGGCTGTGTCCCCTACTGGGGTACTTGCACCTATGAACACTTGATATCACATAATTATCCCCCCCCCCCTTTTTTTTGGGAGGGCGGATAATTATACAATTTTCCTATAGCTGCCATGGTTGGGTTTTAAATAATTTACCAATTATGATTTCATTTCATTAGTTGGATAGTGGGTTTTGTATTTTCTAGATAATAAGTGTTTAATAAAGTCATTTTCTTCATTGGAACATGTGTCAGACTACTTTGCCAGGATTCTTCATATAATATACACAACTATTTGGAGATACATTGTATATTTTTTCACATTGAGGTTGAGCCCAGTCTGTTTTTTTTTTTTTTTTTTTTTTTTTTTTTTAGTTTTTTAGTGTAACTGACCTTAACAATAACCACCAGCATTGATGTAATTAGCAGCAATAATAACCCCCACCAATGGTGTGTGTGGCCACAATAATCCCCCCGTTCAGTATGTGTCTACCTGAAAGTATGCTAACAAGCCAAGATCTCCAGACTCTCCAGAGAGTTCCAGCACATAGCTGAGACTTTACATGTTACTGGAGGCCACACTGGGATACCCTCTAAGTGGTGGTACCTGGTAACTGGGTAGGACTGATGATGGAGGATGGAAAGCCATTGTGTAACATCTGAATGTCCTTGTCAGGAGCACAGGGGACTTCACACTTAGAACCAGAGGCCACAAACCTGTACTAACCGAGGATCTGAACGGATTAGCATTCAGGCACCTGATCCTTTTGCACTGTCTAAAGAGAAAGTGCCATACCATCACCTGTGACAAAATCAGTACCTCTTAGAAATTCAGCAATGGGGAGGTTTAATCAGATTTTCCCTGAACTGATCAAGACCTACCCCACCACGAAGGAAAAAAAAAAAAAAAAACATCAAAATTAAGAAAAAGTTTTTGTATTGCTTTGTTTATCTTTTCACCCCATAAATCCCAAACTTCCAACAAATACATCTAATACTATATATTACATTTGCATTTACTGCATGAGTGTCAATTATTTATGAAAGTGAGAGCAATGTCTTTAAGTATTCAATATTATCATGAAGGCGAGCACAATTTCATTCAGTATTCAATATTATTGAATGCAAACCTGTAAGACAATGCAAAATTAACTGGATTTTATCTTAATGGTAAATAAAAATTCCCAAGTCAGTCACAATTTAACATCTCAAAGGGGGAAAAAAAGCTCTCCTAAATCTACTTTGTCGCATAGTCATTCAGGAAAAGAACTGGGACAGCATGATCTTCAAAAAGCAGCAGTCTAAGCTCATTCTCAAATGGATTTCCAGATGCAGGATAACCCGGTGGTGTTTCTTCTACATATGACCCCAATGTCAGTGAAACCCTACAAAGAATCCCTTAGTCGGAATGGGCTTGTGTCACTGTGGGTCCAGAAGCATCCTGAACAGACTACAAGCTTGCTCACTGCTAACTTTGACCGATATTACAGAGTATTTGTAACTTCTGCAGGGATGTCCACATTGTGATTTTACTTTGACTGACCATTTATGAATGCTGTTTTTCTTTATAAGATATATTGACGTTGTAACTGGCTGTATGACTTTACTTTTAAAAACTGGAATTAAAATAAACTAAAAGCAGCATTCTAGAAGAGCACTGGTTTTGTTCAAAATATGGCAGGGTACATTAACTGTAATATCCTATTCATATTCTAATAAATATTAATTCAATTACAAAAAAGTTAGGAGACCTGAAGTTGGGTTTGAAACTGAGGAGTAATTATCTTAAGTTGGGAAAGGGGAAGGAAGTGATTGGTGCTGCCTGGTGGGGTGCTTAGGGAATATGATCTTAATATATTTATTCCCTAAGCACCCCACCAGGCAGCGCCAATCACTTCCTTCC
Source organism: Pelophylax lessonae (assembly GCF_965119305.1). Taxonomy (NCBI): domain Eukaryota; kingdom Metazoa; phylum Chordata; class Amphibia; order Anura; family Ranidae; genus Pelophylax; species Pelophylax lessonae. The sequence continues at coordinate 92,185,074 of NC_138775.1, forward strand.
CCTTTCCCATTTATTTAAATGCTCCCCTTTCAGGGTTGCACTTTTTGAAGTGGGCAGCAGCCAGGTGCGGTGTCTATCTTTACATATATACCCTCCATCCTAAGCGCGGAACCACATCTACCCTTTCCAATTATCTTAAGTTAGCCATACACTAGTAGATTTTTAAACAAACTTTCGTATGAAAAATTCTCATTTCATGCGATGGCTTGTAAAATGTCAATTAAAGTATTTCAAAATTCAATTTGGCTTTCAACATTTAATTTTGGAACAAATGGACTTTATCCAATGAAATTCAAATATACTGTTATAAATTTATCTGAGAAATGTTTTCCATCCCACTCTTCTCGTCACTGCGGTCAAAACGAATGTCGATTTGACCCCACTAATGATACAAAATTGTACAAAAAAATTCTACTAGTGTATAGTAAGCTTTAGAGAAAAATATTTAATGGTCTTGCTCTGGATTCCAGATTTCACTAAACAACTAACTTTTAATTAAATTGTATCTAAACCTAAAAAGAAAAAAAAAAAAAAAAAAAAAAAAAAAAAAAAAAGAGAAAATTACAGAAACACACTTCCAATCGTATGGTGACAAAACTCACTCACCTCACTGTATCAGGACAACAGAAACAGGACAGGACTTTAGAAACATCTTCCTTTCCTCTTCTCCATAACAGAGGGTGGGGTTCTGTAGTCCTCAGAGAAAACTAAGGGAAATGCAAAATGATGAGAATGCAGCACAGACAGAACACGGGAAGATATCAGCTTATAAGATTTCCGACAAAGTTCAACAAGGTTTTTTGCACTTATCAGATAGAACAGAATGATTTTAGTATATTTATCAGTCCAAAAAGTATCAAATAAGAAAAAAAGTAATTGTTCGGGTGTGTATCAGCCAATGAGGAGGGAGAGACCCTGGAGAGTTTCTGCCCTCGCGCACACTGAAGGATTTTTACCTTCACTCTTTAGAACCACTTTAAAAAGGAATGGCGGGGGAGCAAGGAAAATATAAGTATGTGCTGCTGGGGAGGGTAAAAGCACAGGTTCACTTTATTTGCTAAACTGATCAAAAATATTTAACATTATCAACAAAAAAAAAAAAACCTATTTGCACTAATAATATTATAAACAGATTAGAACCCTACTCCACAAAAAAAAAAAAAAAAAAAAAACCACATCAGAAAACTATTATACCAAATAATGGTAAAAGGTCCCACACTTGGGAGCAGCTGCCAGCAATTTACACCAATCATTCTTGAGTGATACAGAGGTGTCGTCATGTAGCACATGCTAGCAGCTGCCTCTGGTAAGACAACTGTTCTATACTACAGGAATCCTGCAGACCTATTAACAATTAGCAAAATAAAAAGGACAGACCGATATATATGCCAAGATAGGAATGACCAAAACAGGCATGTCCTAAAAATTATTAACCAAAATTTCCAAATGAACTACTGTAAATTTTATGATACACACACACACACACACACACACACACACACACACACTGATCAGCCATATCTTTATGATCGCCCACCCACCTAATATCCCCTCTTTTTCCTGCCAAAAACAGCCCTGACCCATCGCAGCATAAAACGCCACTAGACCTCTGAAGGTATGCTACTTTTGCAGATGTTTGGGGGTTCCATTAGGAATCAATGGCACCCCCAAATATCTTCTAAAAAGCTGCATTTTACTTGTAGGTATGGTAATGCATTTGATTTTCACACATTCCACATCTGCATATATGTAAACTGGAGATCACAATCTGCCAGTAAAAGGAAGGCCCTACATAAGCTTAGCTACAGTGCACAAGTCACATACCTTCAGACCAGGCTGAGGAAGCAAAAGGCAGCAGAAGGGCATCTTTAGATAAGCTTTTCACAACTGTCTCTAAAACCACATTATGAGGGGATGGGCAGGGTTAAGTAGTGGGCCAAGCTCAACTTTTGCAAACAAAGTTGAGATTTATACGTAATATCAGCTGTCGATATCTCTGACTCTACTTGGACTTTTGCTATGCAGTTTTTGCTGTAAGCAACATCTGTTTATTTTAGAATGGAAACAGAGAGAACATAAGTATAAGGCACCCTTTCTGATCAGGTCCGCCTGATCAAATGCTCCATGCACCTCTATGGAGCAGCGGATGTTAGCGGTGACATCTCTCCAATCTGATGTGGTCCGTGAAATCCAGACGGATGGAAACCCTATTGAAAATGGACAGGTGGTCCATTTTCATCCAATCTCCCATTGAGGAGAATGGGGATCTGACAGCTCTGCCTCTGCAAAGAAAGCGGAGATGGAGCTTTAATCCGCCTGCTCAGCAGGGATCGGCAGATCGATCCCTGCTGAGCAAAACGGAGTCCGCCGGGTGGAAAGCCGGTGTGAAAAGGACCCTAACATGTTTTAAAGTGGGCAGCAATTATTTCTTCTCTTTTAAATATTTTGTACATATTTTGAAGAATATATTTGAGACAGTTTGCTCTGTACAGTGCCTTAAAAAAGTATTCATACCTTGAAACTTTCCACATTTTGTCATGTTACAACCAAAAAACGTAAATGTATTTTATTGGGATATTATGTAGTAGACCAACACAAAGTGGCACATAATTGTGAAGGGGAAGGAAAATGATAAATGAGTTCCAAATTTTTTCTTCAAATAAATATCTGAAAAGTGTGGCGTGCATTTGTATTTAGCCCCCTAAAGCCCCGTACACACGTACCGAATGTCGGCAGAACGATCGGCCGTCTTTTGTCCGGTGCTGTCCTGTCGGCTGAAAAGTGCTAAAGACTGCACACGAATTTTGTCGGCCAACAACAGCCGACTGCAGAAGTGATGTGATGTGATGGTTAACTTTCCGTGTGTTTTTTCTTTTCTGAGCATGCCCAGTCTTGCTAATCTGCTGTTTGTCGGCCGAATTCTGTACTGACTGGCGAACAATCGGCCGTTCTGGTGACGGCCAACAAATATTTTAAAGTCTGCACGACAGATTCTGTTCGGCCGAAAATGCGCTGTCGGCTGTCGGAATATTTACGGCCGACAATCGGTACGTGTGTACGGGGCTTAAGTCAATACTTTGTAGTACCACCTTTCACTGCAATTACAGCTGCAAGTCTTTTCGAGGATGTCTATACCAGCTTTGCACAATAGAGAGAGTGACATTTTTGCCCATTCTTCTTTGCAAAATAGCTCCAGCTCTGTCAGATTGGATGGAGAGCGTCTGACAACAGCAATAAGTCTTGCTACAAATTCTCAATTGGATTTAGTTCTGGACTTTGACTGGGCCATTCTAACACAAGAATTTGCTTTGATCTACACCATTCCATTGTAGCTCAGGCTGTAGGTTTAGGGTCGTTGTCCTGCTGGAAGGTGAACCTCCGCCCCAGTCTCAGGTTTTTTGCAGACTCTAACAGGTTTTCTTCTAAGATTGCCCTGTATTTGGCTCCATCCATCTTCCCATCAACTCTGACCAGCTTCCCTGTCCCTGCTGAAGAAAAGCATCCTCACAATATGATCCTGTCCCCACTATGTTTAAACGGTGGGGATGGTGTGTTAAGGGTGATGTGTCAGTTAGTGCCCTGCCCCCATCCTAGGAAAGGGGCCAGACCACCCAAATAGCCCCATCTTAGAGGGGGGGGGAGCAGGATGAGGGAATTGGCAAAGGGGGGGTGTCTGCAGGAAGGAGGGGAGCCCGGGGGTCCCACCTAAAACCCTCCAGGGGGAGAGGGGGGACAGCTACTCGACATGCCAGGAACCAGGCAGATACTGCTCCAGACAGAACCCCTCTCCATCGAAATTGGGATGCTGTCGGCCAGAAGGAACGCTGCGACTCGGGCCAAGACCTCGCGAGGCGTTTAACTCTCAGGCCAGTCCCCCTCCAGTGGGGCTACATCGCGGCCGACCTAGCATGGAGCTGAGGTCTGCTCGCACTTGCTGGCCAGACTGGGTTGACCACTGGATCTAAATTATCCAGCCAATAGCCCAGTCCGGCATTTAACTGAAGATCTCACAGGAAAAAATCCAGGAGAAAAAAAATTTCTACCTAAAAAACTTTGTCAGGACCAAAGATGCCAGCAAGAAATAGGTCCTTGCTCCTGGCTAGGCAGAAAAAAACTGAGTGGCTACAACAGGGAGAGGTAGTATACCCCAATGGGACTGATCATGGGTGTCGCCAGAATTCTTTTCTGCCTAGTGTCCAACTCCTGTAAGGGGCAGTATAACCTAATGGTTATGAATACCAGGAGCTGTGTCCGTCAATGAACGAAAGAGAAAGTTTAAATTTGGTCTCATCTGACCAGAGCACTTTTTTACACCTGTTTGCTGTGTCCCCCATATGGCTTCTCGCAAACTGCAAATTGGACTTCTTATAGCTTTCTTTCAACAATGACTTTCTTCTTGTCACTGTTCCATAAAGGCCAGATTTGTGAAGTGCAAAACTAATAGTTGACCTGTGGACAGATTCTGCCACCTGAGCTGTGGATCTCTGCAGCTCCCCCAGAGTTACCATGGCTGCTTCTCTTAATATTGCTCTACTTGTCCGGTCTGTCAGTTTAGGTGGACAGCCATGTCTTGGTAGGTTTGCAATTGTGCCATTCTCTTTTCATTTCAGATGATGGATTGAACATGGCTCCGTGAGATGTTCAAAGCTTAGGAGATTTTTTTTTTTAAAAACCTAACCCTGCTTTAAACTTCTCCACAACTTTATCCCTGGCCTGTCTGGTGTGTTTCCTGAACTTCATGATGCCGTTTGTTTCCTAAGGTTCTCTAACAAACCTGTGAGGGCTTCACAGAACAGCTGTTTTCATACTGAGGTTAAATTACACACAAGTGGACTCTATTTACTAATTAGATAACTTCTGAAGGCAAGTGGTTCCACTAGATTTTAGTTGGGTGTATCAGAGTAAAGAGGGCTATATACAAATACTGTATATTCAGACATTTGTAAAAAAAATTTGAAAACCATTTATCATTTTCCTTTTACTTCACAATTATGTGCCACTTTGTGTTGGTCTAGCGCAGTGATGGTGAACCTTGGCCCCCCAGATGTTTTGGAACTACATTTCCCATGATGCTCAACTACAATGCAGAGTGCATGAGCATCATGGGAAATGTAGTTCCAAAACATCTGGGGTGCCAAGGTTCGCCATCACTGGTCTAGCGCATAAAATCATAATAAAATACATTTACTTTTTTGGTTGTAACATGAAAAATGGGGAAAATTTCAAAGGGTATGAATATTTTTTCAAGGCACTGTATATGCTCAATTTTAAATTGGCCAGGTTTTTATGACAGAATAAAGAGCTCACTTAGAATGTACAGTAAGGTATTATATAAGATAGGGGGGGGGGGGGAGGTACCGCGCTTCAGGGTTAATAAGTCAAATAAATATTCAGATAATGTGTAAATAAATTACAAAATCAACAAACTGATGTGTGAATAAAAGGTCCAAAATTAAAATATAAATAAAGATTGTGTCATATGTATCCAAATCATAAATATATAATAATAATAATCCATAAAAAAATCTTGATCAGTAATATTGCAGTGCTTATGGTGATATTATTGAAAATTCAGTGATAAATGTGATCGAATAAAGTGCTCTGTGCCAATCAATAAAGTGTCACAATCTAATATCAATATGAATCAATAAATAAATATAATCTTAAATTTCATATAAAGTGTTCAATTGTCCCAGCAAAAAAAAAAATAAAAAAAAGATATAGATAGATATATATATATATATATATATATATATATATATATATATATATATATATATATATATATATATATAAAGCTTCCTCTTCTGTGGATTAAATTAAATTCCTTCCACCTTTACACCAAGTGAAACATATGACACAATCTTTATTAATATTTTAATTTTGCACCTATTATTCACACATCAGTTTACCGATTTTGTAATTTATTTACACATTATCTGAATATTTATTTGACTTATTAACTCTGAAGCGCGGTACCTCTCCCCCTATCTTATTCTATCTAACTGAGTGGTCACCAGTATTGGTACAAGCGGCATTAAGGGCATACACGTCCAATACCTTCCGAGACAGCGCAAGACTCATACCCATATAAAAGATATTATATAAAAACAAAAAGCTGTTCAAATTGCTTTGTATATTAAATTAGCACTTTATTCCTTTTTCATAAATAACAGACCAATCCCTGGACCTTGTGCAATCCTCATCCAATGCTAATGGTCACACATCTGACTGGTTTAGGACCTATTCACACATATTATGTTGTGGGAACACACATTTTACATGTTACGGTACCATTACTCTTGCATGTAACCCCAATACACTAATTCTACTGAATAGCTAGCAACACACCTGCACTGCAGCATACCACAACGTACATACAAGTGTGTTACATTTTAAAAAATGGGTCATTTCCAACTTTTGCTGTGTAATGGTGTGTTGGCTGTCTAAAAGTATTGGACTGCCTGGTAATACACTGCAATGCTAAGACTTAAATGGGTCCTTGATGAAAAAGTGAACAATTGCCCCTGGAAAAAAAGTTGTCCCTTACAAACAACTTGATAATTGCAAGCAATACATAAAATTGGGAGAATAGACTGCTATTGTTTGAAGCATTTATTAAATTGTTTTAAACACAAGGAGCACAGACACAACATGGCTGACTACCAATGACCTTACAGTAAACACAAATGATTCTGCCTGGTGGAAAAGATCAGCTAATTCATAGATTTGCCTTCCAGCTATTGGAACTGAGAAAGATGTTAATAGGTAACACTTAAGAGATCTAAACAGCTTTGCAATTAAGAACTATAGAAAAGTTTTGATTAAACTTGAGCACTTCTTTCACAGTTACCTACAGTCTGTGTGATGATTGAATTTATATTAGTCTTGGCTCTCATCATTTAACTTGCTAATGTAAGTTTTCTATAGCATTAATGAGAATTTTTTACATATGCATAGAAAATCAGTTTGATATAAATAATCTTAGCAATGTCTGGCCTGGTTTCTATGTACAGTTTGTAATTATCAGTAAATGTATTTTTTTTTCAAAGGAAGTAGTGTAAATACCCAAATTTAGCTCAGTCTCAGCCTTTTACAATCCTCTGTACATTATACTTTAGACTAATGCCCTGTTTACACCTAAGCGTACTCGAATCGCAGGCAGAATCGCTACAAAAACCGCATTGTGCATTTGCGATGCCATGATTTCTTAATGGTACCCCAAACACGGTGCAATTTTGCCATGATTATTGTGCAACAAAAACACTCTAAAATTGTACCAAAAAACGCAACGTGCGTGGCTCTGTGCCAAAATTTGTTACATGAGTTCTTTGGTACGTTTTTGGAGCGGAGGAAGGCCCATTTAAATGAATGGTGCCGCTCCAAAATTGCACAAGAAAAAAACAGAAGAAAAAGTGGCGCATCAGGTGTCGCTGCAGTTTGCTGCTGGTTTGAATAGGGCCTTAGAGTGGGAGCACAAGAACCCATTCAGTTATGCTACAGTGCCAATGTGCTATCAAGGGAGATGCTGATAGGAGGATACAGCAGAGCAACAAAAAGAGGAGCTCATCCTTCTGCTGCTGCTTCTTTCACTATCCTGTCCCAGGCTTGGGGAGGAACAAGTAATTTAACTGCAGCATAAAAAACATTAGGCCATCTTTCCTCGCAGACAGGACTGTGCTGTGCAGCAGAGCTTTGTAAATCTCAGAACTGGATGGACAGAACCAAACCCTGTGGTAGGTAAAACAGCTCATATACAACTCCAATTCGAAAAAAAAAAAAGTAGGGACACTGTGTAAAATCTCCAAAAAACAGAATGCAATGGTTTGCAAATCTCAAAAAAAAATGATTTTCAAATTATACATCATATATCAAATGATTAACTGCATCCCACCCGGGTGGGAACCCTATTGTTCTGGGAGGACGTCATATGATGTCCTCCCAGAACAGGTCGCACTTTGGCGCAATCATCGAACACAGCTGATGACTGATCAGTGTACCGGCCTGCTGTCTGTACCATGTTCTTGTAAATTGACATAATAAACAATGAATGGCTTCCTTTCATGTCATTCACTGCGTACAATTGTGATCCTAGCTGTGATTTGTCACAGTGCTCACATGGTACAGGCAGGCCAATCACAGCCCTTCTGTACCATGTGATTAGCTGTTGCCAATCACAACAATACACTCTGAATACACACTTTCATTCAGTAAAAATATTTGCTTCTATGCAATATATATCTAAGCAATCATAGTGTATAAACAAAGAAAAAATCCTGATTACTTATCTAGAGTAGCACAGTGGTAACACTGTATTGCTATGGTCACAGTATGTACAAAAAAAATAAAAATGTAAAAAAAGGAAAAAAATAGAAAAGTAAAAGGAAAAATAAAATATTTTAAAAAATATAAAAAAAATTATTATTAAACATTTTAAAAACCTTATAGTTTTTTTTGTTTTTGTAAACATACTGTCATGAGTCAGTGTCCTTGATCACTGCTATAACAGTTATATGATGACGCTGTGTACTTCACTGGTGACAGTATGTACAAAAATAAAAATATATGAAAAAAAAACCTGGATTTTTGTCTTACCGTAAAATCCTTTTCTCTGATGTTCATTGATGGACACAGCTCCATATCTTCTTGACCCTTGGGTTATACTGCCCCCTACAGGATTAGGACACTAGGAGGAAAAAAAGTTTGGCTACGCCTATAGGGCAGTCCCAGGAGGTATACTCCCACTTCCTGCTATATGTCTTCAGTTTTGTAACAAGCAGTGTCAGAAGAACATACGGTAAAACAAAAATCTAGTTTCTCTTTTGTTCATTGACAGACACCGCCACCGCTCCATATCTTCTTGACACTTGGGACATCCCAAAGCAGTGTCACATGAGGGGTGGGAAGAACACAGAAATAAACATACAACCCGATTCCAAAAAAGTTGGGACACTACAAATTGTGAGTAAAAAAGGAAAGGACTAATTTACAAATCTCATAAACTTATATTTTATTCACAATATAATATAGATAACATATCAAATGTTGAAAGTGAGACATTTTGAAATGTCATGCCAAATATTGGTTCATTTTGGATTTCATGAGAGTTAAACATTCCAAAAAAGTTGGGACAGGTAGCAATAAAAGGCTGGAAAAGTTAGATGTACATATAAGGAACAGCTGGAGGACCAATTTGCAAATTAGGTCAATTGGCAACATGATTGGGTATAAAAAGAGCCTCTCAGATTGGCAGTGTCTCTCAGAAGTCAAGATGGGCAGAGGATCACCAATTCCTCCAACGCTGCAGCGAAAAATAGTGCAGCAATAACAGAAAGGAGTTTCTCAGAGAAAAATTGCAAAGAGTTTGAAGTTATCATCATCATCATCTACAGTGCATAATATCATCCAAAGATTCAGAGAATCTGGAACAATCTCTGTGCATAAGGGTCAAGGCCAGAAAACCATACTGGATGCCCGTAATCTTTGGGCCCTTAGACGGCACTGCATCACATACAGGAATGCTACTGTAATGGAAATCACAACATGGGCTCAGGAATACTTACAGAAAACATTGTCGGTGAACACAATCCACCGTGCCATTCGCTGTTGCCGGCTAAAACTCTATAGGCCAAAAAAGAAGTCATATCTAAACATGATCCAGAAGCGCAGGCATTTTATCTGGGCCAAAGCTCATTTAAAATGGACTGTGGCAAAGTGGAAAACAGACGAATCAAAATTTGAAGTTCTTTTTGGAAAACTGGGACGCCATGTCATCTGAATTAAAGAGGACAAGGACAACCCAAGTTGTTATCAGCGCTCAGTTCAGAAGCCTGCATCTCTGATGGTATTGGGTTGCATAAGTGCGTGTGGCATGGGCAGCTTACACATCTGGAATGGCACCATCAATGCTGAAAGGTATATCCAAGTTCTAGAACAACATATGCTCCCATCCAGACGTCGTCTCTTTCAGGGAAAACCTTGCATTTTCCAACATGACATGCCAGACCACAATCTGCATCAATTACAACATCATCACTGCGCAGAAGAAGGATCCGGGTACTGAAATGGCCAGCCTGCGGTCCAGATCTTTCACCCATAGAAAACATTTGGCGCATCATAAAGAAGAAGATGCAACAAACAAGACCTAAGACAGTTGAGCAACTAGAAGCCTATATTAGACAAGAATGGAACAACATTCCTATTCCTAAACTTGAGGAACGTGTCTCCTCAGTCCCCAGATGTTTGCAGACTGTTATAGAAAGAAGAGGGGATGCCACACAGTGGTAAAAATGGCCTTGTCCCAACTGTTTTGAGATGTGTTGATGCCATGAAATTTAAAATCAACAAATTTTTCCCTTAAAATTATACATTTTCTCAGTTTAAACATTTGATATGCCATCTATGTTGTATTCTGAATAAAATATTGAAAATTTGAAACTTCCACATCATTGCATTCTGTTTTTATTCACAATTTATACAGTGTCCCAACTTTTTAGGAATCGGGCTTGTACTTCCCAAAGGCTAAAACGTAGCCAAGCAGGCAAAACAGGAGCTCAATGAGGAACAACTGGAGCTCATCTGACAAAAAAGTACACCCTCAAAGAGGACTAATCCTCTCCAACAGCGGCCTGCAGAACCTTGCGGCCAAAGGAAGCATCCGCAGATGCCGCCACATCCACCACAATTTTGTGAAAGTGTGAACAGGCGACCAGGTAGCCATCTTGCAAACCTGCACTACTGACGCCTGATGACCGAAGGCCCAAGAGACAGTAAGCACCCATGTAGAATGCACCTTAACTAGGAAAAGAGGATCCTGACCCTTGATGGAATGGGCCTGCACCACCGTCTCCCTGAACCATCTGGAAATGATTGCAGCAGACACGGCCAGCCCCTTACGGGGTCCATCCGCAGGGAGAGACAGGGAATCCAATTTATGGAACGACTCAATCGCCTCCAAGTACACCCTGATTGCCTGAACCACATTCAAAGAATGTAAGGTAATCTCTTTAGGGTGCTTCGGCTTAGGACACAAGGAAGACAACACAATGTCTTTTTTTTTACCACTTAAGGACCGGGCCTAGTTCTGACACTTATTTTTGCTGGAAAATTACTTAGAACCCCCAAACATTAGATGATTTTTTTTTTTTAGCCGAGACAGTAGAGAATAAAATGGAGATCGTTGCAATATTTTTTATCACACGGTAAAAATAAGAAAACAGTAAAGTTTTTTTTTCTAGAATGTAAAAGATAATATTACGCCAAGTAATTAGATACCCAACATGTCATGCTTCGAAATTGCGCACGCTTGTGTAATGGCCACAAAACATTGGTACTTAAAAATCTCCATAGGCGACATTTTAAACATTTCTACAGGTTACCAGTTTAGAGTTACAGAGGAGGTCTAGGGCTAGAATTATTGCTCTCGCTCTAATGATGCCTCACATGTGTGGTTTGAACACCGTTTACATATGTGGGCATTACTTGCTTATGCGTTCGTTCTGCGTGCCAGCTAACAGGGACAGGGCACTTACATTTTTTTTTCCTATTTATTTTAGGTTTTATTTTTAGAATGTCCCTTTAAATAAAAATATTTTTTGATCACTTTTATTCCTACTACAAGGAATGTAAACATCCCTTGTAATAGAAATAGGCAGGAATTAATCTCTCTTTGCAGAGGTCTAGTGTGGAGAGATATTGGAACTTGTCCCATGGGAGGAACACCCTGGCTGAGGCAGAGTCCAGAACAGATCCAGATAGTCCAACTATGTGGACGGAACCACAGTCAACAACTGGAAATTTAATTTCCAACCAAACTCCTGCAGAGTCCACACAGTAATCTCCTGGTTGTCCGTTGGAGACTGCTCACAGAAGAAGATCATCCAGGTACTTCAGTACCGCAATCCCCAAATTGGCGCAACAATGCCAACACTTATGAAAACCAGAGGGGCTGAGATAAGACCTCTTGATAATGCTCCTTGCCCATGGCAACAGGTTACAGTGTATCATTACTGCTCACTGACTGACTGCTAGAGGTTACAGCACACACTATGGCTCACTGTTTATTTGCTTGAGGTTACAGCATATGACTACTGCTTGTTGATTATGGTTTCTAGAGATTACTGTACAATAATACTGCTCACTGATTGGTTGCTAGAGGTTACTGAACATCCTTACCACTCACGAATTGGTTACTAGAGCTTACTGCACATTATTACTGCTCACTGATTGGTTGCTAGAGGTTACTGCACGTCCTTACTGATCAATAATTGGTTGCAAGAGGTTAGTGCACATCATTACTGCCCACTGATTGGTAACTTGCCTGCACACCATGGACTGGGGAGGTGAGGGGACTCATCAATAGATAGAAAACTCATAGGGATACTAGGACTCCTGGGATCAGTGGCATCGCTTTGGGAAGGGGGGTGATCAGTGGCAATACTGAGGGGTAGATGGGATCAGTGGCAGTGGTGGGAGGATGGGATTAGTTAGGAGGCAGTACACTGTGGCAAATTCTGAATCATGTAGAGCAAAGCAGGAAATCTTTGGCAAGTATATAGTGGGGGATTCTACACTGACCAACAATGTGAGGGGAGATTCTACACTGACCACCAATGTGAGGGGCAATTTGCACTGACCACAATACAACAGGTGATTTTACGCCCCCCCCACACACACACACACACTAATATAAAGAGGGATTTCTACACTGACACCAATGTAATAGGAGCATTTTTACCAAATACCAGTGTAAGGGAGAATATACAATGACCTCCATGTAAGGGGGAGTTTACACTGACAACCATTGTTGAGGAGATTTGTACTGACCACCAATGTAAGGTGACACTTCTACACCGACCACCAATGTTAGGGGGGGATTTACACTGACCACCAATGTAAGGGCAATTCTGCACTTCTCACCACTGTAAAGGGAAATGTACACTGATCACCAATGTAATAAAGAAGTTACACTGACAACCAAAGTAAGGGGGACATTTACACTGGCCGCTAGTGTGAATGAAAGGATTTTTCACCAAGCCCCAATGTAATGAGAAGATTTACACTGACCACCAATGTAAACAGACATTTAGCCTGCATTCACATTTCTTGTGTCAGGAAAACATGCAAAATTGCTTTCCTGACACCACCGAAATACACAGCAGAAGCATTAATTGTTAATGACACCTTCACGTGTCTGCTGAGATGTGCGTATTCACATCCACCAAAATTCAGGGTGCTGTGCCACCATGCTATTTTGAAAAAAGGTTCCCCCTCCAATTTGCTTACCTTTGCATAACAGGCTGATGGTAGGCTTAATGACCTCAGTTGTAGACAGGACTTTCAACCATACCCCTTTACCTCCCCAGTGGGCAGCATTCAACAGGAGTGAAGGTGGATATGACCTCAGGGTGTCATGATATACAAATGAATGCTGCCTCTATTTACATATCAATTCAGCTGGTCCATGGCTATTTACATATTAATGCCACACAATTTACATATCATTGCAGGTTATTTACAGGTAAACACAGGGTCTGCAGGTGAGTCATCTGTACATGGCAATAGGGCAGAGCTGGGCAGCTATGGGACTAAAACTTTAAGGGAATTTAAAACAGGGATAGTTGGCAAGTATGAGGCAGCTGCTTTGGGCCCCACAACAATGATGGGGCCCAGGGCAGCTGCCCCTTTTGCCCTGCCTTAAAGACGGCCCTGGGTCCGGCTATTGTAGAACCCTCGTATGACAGGTTTATTCGCTTCCCATGAGGTCAGCAGAGGTGTGTCTGGGTGGGTATTAGTAGTCAGGTAGTCTGTAATAGCAAGCTCGATTTCAAGGCAATGAGCTGGGTTGGCCAGTATGCTGTCATTGAGCTGCCAAGAGTGATAATTAGGTTCAGGTACAATGGAGGAGCACGGTATGATAGACGAGGCGGTGAGGAGAGGGGACGTGCCAGTGTGGGCTAGTATGTGGTCAATCCGGGAAAACAAATTATGCGGATGGTAATAGTGGTTATATTGTCGCCGAGACGGGTTGTGCTCGTGCCACGTGTCCAATAGTGAATGCTGGTTCAGGAGTTGCTAGAGTACTTGGTTGGAATCGCTGCAGAGCAAGAGGGTTCCACGCTTGTGTGCCTCAGTGACAGATAGTAGGTGGGAGAGGAAAGCCAAGGGTTTCTTTTTGGGGGCATAATAAAATACAATAGTGACTTCGGAGTCAAGAAGCCAGCCTATCAGAATGAGGTAGTGACCCTCAGGGTCTTTTATTTCCTTCCGAACAGTGAATGGAGTAGTTCTATGAAATGCTAATAGCACTCCTCACTGCTTTGAAGAAGCAGAAGCCGTGTAAGCCTGTGGATACAACTGTCCAGTCCCCGAAGATGGGCAGGCTTTGACCTGAAGTATGCGCATCAACTGTTTGAGGATCATGCGTTCAAGTCCTTCCCGATCCTTAGGCTGGAGCTGGGTGTACCCTCGTCCTGCTGGTTCCTGTATCAGCAACTTCGACATGCAGTGGCAGCACAATTTGGTCTCACAGGGGTTCGCCTGGCTGTGGCACGCCTGGAGAAGGAGCTCATGGACGATGATCATGGTAAGCTTATTTCACGATATTACTCTTTGCTCCGGCTGGGCCAGGACAACAAATTGGCCAAAAACAAAGGCCGTTGGTGTTCGGACTTGTCACAGTTGGAGGAGGAAGTTTGGGATGAACTTCTTGAATCCCAGTTTGAGGGAATTATTACAGCTGGGGATAGAGTGATACAACTTAATTACTTACACAGAATATATTATACTCCGTATAGATTATATTGTATGGGTAGGCTCCCTTCTGCCGCATGTTCTAGGTGTCAGGCCTCTAAGGGGGATTTCTTTTATATGGTGTGTGCTTGTCCCAGCATTCAGGTCTTCTGGAAGGGGGTCTGCCGACTTATGGAGGAGAAACTGGCTCTCCCGAATGTCTGTTCCCGGACAGGTGTCTTCTTGGTAAACTGTCGGAGGAGGACCTTCGGCAGTCTCAGAAGGTGTTGTCACGGATTCTGTTCTTCTACGCCAAAAAACTGATTGCGCTGAGGTGGAAGAGACCTGACCCCCCGTCTGTGGGGGCTTGGGTCAATCTTGTTAATAATGCACTACCTCTTTACAAGCTTACCTACTTAGCTAGGGGTTGTCCCAAAAAATTTAACAAAATATGTTCGGCTTGGGTAGACTCGGTTTCGGATTCCCTGGAGGTATAGGGGAGCTTTACTCCTCGGGGGAATCTCCTGCACATGATGATGATGATGATGATGATGATGATGATGATGATGTTCTTATGAGCCCTATGTATATGCGTGTTGTCACGATACTGGTACTCATATTTCTTCCTGTTTTTTTGTATGGGTCGGATGGTGTGGTGGGGGGAGGGGTTTTCTTGTTGATTCGTTTCATAATGCTCTGTTATGTCGAATGCTCTGATGCATATGTATTCCTTGTATACGCATTTCCTGTTTTTTTTTGACAGTCATTTGTAAATTGTTTATTGCCACTGTTTTGGCACGGTTGTCTGTTTACCTTTGTATTAATAATAAAATACCTTTCGACACTCTTAAAGAGACCGATCTCACTTCCGGTTCCGGCGCCTGATGCACTAGGCGGTGAGAACGGCGGCTCCTGACATATCCCGCTAATAAAGCCTGCTACCAGCTCCCCGGATCGGCGCTGAACGCCCCATCTGCCCTCCGCTCCCCAGGGACAAGCCACGGTATGGACAGATTTGTGATTCACGGATCACAGAGCACTAGGGAGCCCCGTGCGGATCCCGATCCTCCCTCCCTGCACTCTGCCAATATGGCCGCGGCTGACCCCTCTCCACATAGGGGACAGCCTCCTCAGTCCAGTCTCCAGGAGAATGCCACACTCTCCCCCCACACCGACGATCAGTACAACCGGATCGCACAGGCAGTAGCTGCAATCCTCTCCCCCACAATTACTGCAGCAGTGGATAATGCCACCTGGGATCACGCAGCTGCGTAGAGAATTGGGGGATCAAGCAAAGAGACTGTCTGCAGTCGAACATAGGCTCTCTGCGGTGGAGGATGAGGTCCAGTCAAACCTAGCAAGTGACCAGCGTTGTGCACAAACCCAGCAGTATATTTTAGACAAGTTTGGAGGACTTAGAAAATCGATCACGCAGGAACAACCTGCGCATAATAGGTGTCCCAGAGTCCTACACTGTAGCCATGCTACCTGACCTTTGTTCCGCTCGTATCCCTCACGCCCTGGGAATATCTACCCCCTGCACGATAGAAAGAGCTCACAGACTGGGCCCCCCTTCCAACGACAGGCGCACACCGCGCCCTGTAATCGTGCGTTTTCTGAACTATGCTGACAGAACCGCCATCCTAAAATCATTCCGCAATGCAAAAGCTCTACAGGTGGATGGGCATAAACTACTCTTGTTTGTGGACTATTCACAAGAAGTCGCAAAGCGACGCAAGGCGTTTCAACCTCTCTGCACCGCTTTGTACCAAAAGGGCATTAAATTTACTTTGGCCTATCCGGCTATACTGCGCTTTGCAACCCCAGCGGGAGATGCCAAATCCTTTTCGCACCCTGCCGAAGCCTCTGATTTTTTACAAACACAAATGCAGATTCCCATGGACGCCCAGGATTCGGCTCCTCCCTTCTCCTCCCCGGGCAACAGGGATCTCCGTAGTCCCAGGAAAGACTCTCCAACGAGGGCACGTTACTCTCGAGGATCCCGCAATGACAGACCTCGCAGACTCATCCAGGCTATCTTGTGAGCTACCACACTCCGGATCCTTCCAGGATGATTTCATCCCCTCCTCGCACTCCCCACTGGTAATAGTTGATAGTCCTGACATTTTGTCGTCTATGACCTCCATCTTCTCCCCATGGCTCTTTAATTAACCATGCAATCATATGCTTGTTTTGTATTGTATAGTGTTTCTCTCCGTTGGTTCTTTGGTTATTTCTCCTCTGGTTATGCAGATGGCTTCTCTCCTTCACTGCCTTGTCGGATTGGCATACTTCCCAGCATGGGGACGGATCCACAGAGGATGTCACGTAGCAGGTCGGTTATCGCAGTTTCCCTCACTCGCTCGTCCTTACATCCTCTCCCGTATTACCTCATACCCCGGTCTGGTTTCTGGGTGCGCCCGCTAATCCGGTAACGCCGTGATGGTGCAATGAAGGACATCAGGAAGAAAGCGAAGTCCAAGACTTCATTGGTATGTTGTTTTTTTCTGTTCCCCTTGTCTGTTGTTTTAACCTGCTATGGTGCATTTATCATTACTTCCCCCTATCCCTCTCCGCAAAGGGCCGATAATAGTTCCTCCATAGGCACTCCCTGCTTAACCCTCCTCCAGGTAATAACGATTTATCCACTCCTAGTATCAATCCTATTCCTTTATAATTCCTTCATATATGACCCTCCTTGACATCAAGGTGGTTTCATGGAACGTCAAGGGCTTAAAATCCCCACACAAATGAATGGCGATCCTTCGCAACTTGAAACGTCTGAAGGCGGATTTGGTATTCCTGCAGGAGACCCACTTATCTTCTCAGGATTTCCACCGGATGAAAAAATTATGGGTGGGCCAAGTCCATGGGTCTGCAGCCTTCCGCCATAAGGCTGGAGTTATCACACTTATCAATAAATCCCTCACCTGTGAGGTTTTAACAAAAACCACAGACGAGGAAGGCAGGTTATTGGTCTTGGACCTCAAAATTGGAGATACTAACTCTGGCAAATGTATATGCCCCTAATTCGCCCCCCAAGTCTTACTTCCAAACTCTTTCCGCTAAACTGGCCCCATACGTCCATCTCCCCCTCCTGGTAGGCGGGGGCTTTAATTCTGTAATGGACCACTTGGAAGATAAATTACAGGACTCTCGCTTATCCACCTCGATGGGCCCCATAAACACTTACTTAACTGACTTTGCTCAGTTGCTGGCTCTCACAGACGTCTGGCGACATGAGAATCCACTGGGTAGAGAGTTTACGTTTTTTTCACCACCACACGGTAGTCTATCCAGGATTGATTATTTATTTTGCAATCAAGCTCTTCTCCAAATCTCCTCCACCCCTGCCATCGGGGAGATTGCGATTTCGGACCACGCTCCCGTTTCTCTGCCCTTGATTCCACACCAATCATTGAATGCCCCTAGACTTTGACGTTTTCCCTCCTACCTTGCCAACAATGCCGATTTACAAACACTACTGAAACAGACATGGGCTGATTTTCTAACAGATAAAGCTCAACATGATAATGACCCCATTCTTCTCTGGGAAACCGGGAAAGCTGTTCTCCGTGGACGCGTGATAGTGTTCGCTTCCGCTTATAAAAAGAAAGCTTTCACACAATACCAACAAGCTAGTTGTACCCTTCGTCGGGCGCAAGCCCAACTCACTTTGGAAAATTCCCCAGCCCACAGGCAAGTATGGAAGGTAGCCAAGCAAAATTTTGATCGTTGGGTAGACACCAAAGAGCGTTTTCATCACTCTCTGCAGGACCTTAAATTACACAAATTCGGGAATAAAGCTGGAAAGCTTCTAGCACACCTCTGCAAGGCAAGACCTGCACCGACACACATATCTAAGCTTAAAAACTCTAGGGGAGACATTGTCACCTCCCAACCAGACATTGCTGAAGGCATGTATAGCTTCTACTCCTCTCTATATAGCCCTGACCCGATTGACTTACCAAAAGCCAGAACGTTCTTAGACAAAATTGACCTTCCCAAATTAGACCCCACAATACTTGCCGCGCTCAACGCCCCGGTTACAGAGCCCGAAGTGGAGCTGGTCATATCGTCCCTCTCCTCGGGCAAACTCCCAGGCCCTGACGGATACTCCTCGGATTTCTATAAACTTACCTCGGATTTTGTTTCCTCGTCCCTAACATCGGTTTACAATCATATTTCGCTCGGAGGGCCTTATTTACCATTAGGGTTCAAGGCACATATAAAAGGTAATCCCCAAGCCGGGTAAGGATCCTCTGGAACCAGGGTCCTACCGACCAATTTCACTTTTGAACCTAGATTCCAAAATTCTCTCGAAAATATTAGCCACCAGACTAGCAAACATTATGCCAGATATTATCCACCCTGCCCAATTAGGCTTCACCAAGGGACGTTCTGCCACGTCCAACATTAGAAAAGTTTTGGCGGTCCTAGAATCCGCTAAAGCGCACCCCCTGGTCGACATGGCGATCATTACCCTAGATGCAGAGAAGGCATTTGATAATGTCAATTTCTCCTGGCTATTTATGGTCCTGAGGACCTTTGGATTCGAAGGGCCTTTCGTGCATCTTATTGAAGCAATGTACTCTTCTCCCTGTGCCTCGGTCATCGCTAATGGCTACCCCTCTCAATCCTTCCCCCTTTTCAAGGGAATGAGACAGGGGTGCCCACTTTCCCCCCTCCTATTCAATTTAGCAATTGAACCACTCTCGAGATTCCTGTCGACACATCCTCATCTACAAGGCGTAAAAATTGGGGATAACGATATCCGCACGGCTATGTTTGCCGACGACGTCCTTATTTTTACGTCTAACCCACAGCTAGACATCCCATTAATCCTTGACATATTTACAACGTTCAGGCTCTGCTCAGGACTCAAAATAAATTTTTCTAAAAGTGAAATATTACCCCTATTCCATTCTAGATACCCTGAATGGATGAAATACTCCACCTTTCAAATTGCCAAATCCCACATCAAATACCTAGGGATCCTCATAGGGAAATCGCCTTCCACGATCTACACACAACTTTCCCCCGGTGTTCAAAGCCATAACGAAACAACTGGAAGCGTGGTCCGAACTCCCTTTATCTCTACTTGGTAGATGTCAATTATTTAAAATGATGAGCTTCCCCAAGCTCCTCTACCCCATTCAAACAATTCCCCTTTTGCTAAAACAAAGACTCCCAAGCTTTATATAAGTCTATCCAAAAATTCCTCTGGAGAAATAAGCGCCCCTGCATTGCACTTAAAAAGTTATTTCGCACCAAACGCGAGGGAGGGGCCAACATACCTGATATTAGATGGTACAATATTGCCTGCCTTTTGTGGATCGGTCTGGACTGGATAACTAATTAATCCCGGTACTCAAATTTTGCTATAGAATCTCAGATGGTAGCGCCCTACTCTTTGGGTGCCCTCCTCCACTGCTCCCTACCCGCCCTGCCTAGTCATATTAAATCAAATATGCTAATAAGAGACACCATTGTTGCGTGGCGAGAGACCTGCAAACTTCTGAATCCCTCCCCTCGGATTACCAAATTCACGCCCATAGAGGGCCACCCTCTTTTCCTTCAAACCCGTCAGCATGCGGCTTTCTCCAAGTGGCCCTCCGGGGGCCTGCAGACTTTCTCCCAACTTTTCGATCCCCTTACTGGACAGCCGATCACACAAAGTGCTGTTTGTTCACAATATCTGATTCCACCTACCCACTTCCTTCATATCTGCCAGGCGGTGAACTTTGCCAAGATAAATTCAAGCGCTTTCGGGCCAGTTTGCTGGATCCTCTTTTAGAAAACCCCAAGCTCAAAATTGCGGACATTTATAAACCAATACGTTACAGATCTTCGAGAAATTCTACACCCTTCGCTACTCCTTGGGAAAAAGACTTCCACTTCAACAACCTCCATCAATGCATTCTGTCCGGATACAACTCCACTTGCAAATATGTCACAAATGAATTTTGGAGGGAGCAACAACTGAAAATTGTTCATCGAGCATATGCCCCCTTCACCATGTCCAACTCCTCCAACGCTCCTCAGAAGTGTGCCTGGTGCCTAGCACATAGACCCACCCTGACCCACAGGTTGTGGTCCTGCCCCTTAGTCTCGAAGTTCTGGTCTGCGGTGGACTCCTTTGCTTTACAGATCACTGGCCTCAGACCCTCAGGACACCCTCTACTGCTACTCTTCGGCTACCTGGATGGCACCTCCATGGGCCTAGATAAAGCACAATTATCCATCCTTGCCTCCCATAAGGCTTGGCTATCGACTCTCTACATGTTGGCCAGGAGGGCCATTCTGAAAAAATGGATCCTGCACTCTCCCCCCACTCTGCAAGATGTGCAAATGGAATTAAGATCACTACTGAGTAAAGATCTTCTGGAAGTCACCTTCTTCACAGGACCGACCCAGCGGTTCTCTACTAAATGGGACAAATATTGGTCTATGGAATACAACTCTTCACCTTTACCATCAGGGATGTTGTCCCCTTCGGTTACACCACCAACACTAAACTCTTTTGATACATGTATGCCTGAATCTCGACCTCGTTTAACTCTAGCCCAAGCCTCCTTGAAGATCCCCTTTACTACAACCCTTGACAATGTATCTACTCCTTCAACCTCTCATGAACAATCGTGATTACCTACCTTACTCCTCAAAATGGAAGAATAACCTGAGATGGGAGCCTCTCTACTAACTTCACACAACTCCGGGGGTCCTCTCCGTTGGCCCCTGGACATGTCACCTACGGCTTTATTTTCTTTGTTTGGACTTCCACAATCTACATTAGCTATAATCCAGTTTATCCAGCTAAGGATAACTTCTTGAATGCACCAGTCTACATAGTTACATAGTTAGTGAGGTTGAAAAAAGACATCAGTCCATCCAGTCCAACCTATGATGTGTGTGTGTGTTTGCTTTTAACCGTACATTGTATGCCCCTGTATGTTGTGGTCTTTAAGGTGTCCATCTAATAGTTTTTTGAAACTATCAATGCTCCCTGCTGATACGACTGCTTGTGGAAGAGAATTCCACATCCTTACCGCTCTTACAGTGAAGAACCCCTTACGCACTTTAAGGTTAAACCGCCTTTCCTCAAGTTTTAGTGAGTGGCCACGTGTCTTATTGTATCTCCTTTCTCTGAATAATTTGTTCCTTATGCTCGGGTCGCCAGTACAGTATTTGTACATTGATATCATATCCCCCCTCAATCGTCTCTTCTCCAGAGAGAATAGGTTCAGTGCTTGTAGTCTTTCCTCATAGCTGATGTCCTCCATTCCCCTAATTATTTTTGTTGCCCTTCTCTGGACTTTCTCCAGTTCCAGCACATCCTTCCTGAGGACCGGTGCCCAGAACTGGACAGCATACTCCAGATGTGGCCGGACCAGAGTCTTGTAGAGCGGGAGAATAATCTCTTTATTTCTGAAGTGAATCCCCTTTTTTATACAACCCAGTATTCTGTTGGCTTTGCTTGCGGCGGCTTGTCATTGCATGCCACTGCCAAGCCTGTTGTCTACCAGTACCCCCAAGTCCTTTTCCATCCTAGACTCACCCAGAGGTTCCCCCCCCCCCTAGTGAGTAGCTTGCTTTCTGGTTTCTGGCCCCCAAGTGCATTACTTTACATTTTTCAACATTAAATCTCATCTGCCATGTAGTTGCCCACCCCGTTATTTTGTTCAGGTCCGCTTGCAAGGTTTCCACATCCTGCATAGAAGATATTGGCATGCCTAATTTAGTATCATCTGCAAATACTGAGATTGTACTCGATATCCCCTCCTCCAGATCATTTATGAATAAATTAAACAGGATTGGTCCCAGGACAGAACCCTAGGGGACCCCACTTTCCACACCCGCCCAATCCGAGTACTCCCCATTAATCACCACCCTCTGTACTCTCCCCTGGAGCCAGTTCTCTATCCAGGTACTCACCTTATGGTCCATACCTACCTTCCTTAGTTTGTACAGTAAGCGTTTGTGGGGAACGGTGTCAAAGGTCTTTGCAAAGTCCAGATACACCACATCCACTGGCTTTCCTTTATCTAGGTGGCAGCTCACTTCATCGTAGAAGGTTAATAGATTGGTTTGGCACGAACAATTTTTCATGAATCCATGCTGATTACTAAAGTCTTGTATGTGGTCCCTTAACATCCCCTCCAAAATGTTGCAGACTACTGATGTTAGGCTGACCGGCCTATAGTTACCCGGGATATATCTCGGCCCCTTTTTAAATATTGGTACCACTTTGGCTTTTTTCCAATCAGCTGGCACCATACCCGTCTGTAAACTATCCTTAAAGATCAAGAATAAGTCTATGCTTTTTTCGTTGCTTGGATTTGACACAATGCCTTTTTCCACCTTCATCTTTTATTTTCTCTTTCCCTTCCTCTTGTTTCTTCTCCCTCCCTTCCACCTTTCCCCCTCATGAGACCTTTCCCCTTACCCCCCCTTGGTACTTTCCTACATCCTGCTCACTGTTCCATTAGCAATGTCCGGTGGTTTTTACTCCTGTCCACCCCCGGTTCTCTTCCTTCAATCGTTATCCACGGGACACGTTTCTGTATATCTATTGATGACAAACCTTGATTGTACTATGTTACTCTTTTCCACGAATTTTTGCAAGGATGTTCTTTGGTTTATGTTATTTGACAAAAACTCAATAAAATGTACTTAAAAAAAAAATAAATAAAATACCTTTAAAAACCTGTGGATACTGGTGGCCAAAATGTTTGGGCGTCGAATGTGAGGAGAAGTGCGTCTCCTGGAGGCAAGCCACATGAATGGATAGTGAAGAGAATGACCAAAATGCTTTCACCCGTTTGGAGGGGGGGTTTAGACCTTGCACATTAAGGGTAAAAATATTTAAGGATGACATAATCAAGCTAGAGAAGTGTGGGGTAGAGACAGGAGTTGGGTGCAAGGGGCAGGGGACTCTCTCCGGGTAAGGGGGAAGGAAGGGAAGGGTAGGAGCAGGAAAGTAGGAGAGGGGGGGAGGAAGGGATGCGGGGTAAAGAAAGCTTAAGAGAAGTATGAGGTGATGAAGATAAGGAAGAGTCCTCTGGAAGGAAGAGTGCCTCCCGCCAGGAGTCAAGAGGGTCCAATAAGTACCAAACCAAGTACGGTAGGTATTAGAGGACTAAAATTGGGGGTACAGTGAGCAGTCTATGGGACTATGACAGCCAGGGAATAAGGAGCTAGAGGAAAGTTGTGGATAAAAACGAGTCAGCAACGTAGCACACATCAGTCAAATAAACAAATTAGGGAGGACAATTGGTCCCAACCATGAGAAGGAAAGTAACTGAGACGTGTGACCTCAACAGGTTGAAGTAAACTGGAACACTTATAACAGGCATTGATGTGTCAGGGTAAGGAAGAGAGAACAGGCTGACGGTGAACCAGGTCCACATAATGGTAGCAAATGGGAGCAGAGGCAACCCGAAAGGGGTCGCAGCATTCTCCTCGTGTGTAAAGACAATTAGAGTCAGTAAGCCTGCTATAAATGCTGTGTATAAGTGTAGGGAGTACCGTAAAAGACAAACTCATAAGTAATAGTTATGTATGCAGTATGGGGTCCCCCTCTGGGCAAGCCCCAAGGGGAAGTTCAGTCTATGGGTGAGGGTGGTGGCAGAGTAGAAGAAAAAAAAAAAAAAAAAAAAGGGGTGAAGAGTGTAGACAGGCCTGCTGTAGAGCCTGTAACGGGTAAACTCAGCCCCCAACCTCACCATTATGGAAGGCACATATTGCTATCCGTGAATGCAGGTAAAACAAGGGCTTGCTTCATAGAGCCTCATCAGTCCATGGAGTCCTCAGAAGCAGGAGGTGGAACAGGAAATGAGAAGCGGTCTCTCTTGTGGATTTCCTGCTGGGTGATGTGATCCGGGTGGACTTGAGATTTCTGTGGAGAGGAGGATGCTGCACGACGTCTGGGGTGGTCAGCGGGTGTCAGATGAAGCTCACGGACAGATTTGCAGTGGTAGGAGGTACCTTTGTAGGAGAAACGAACAGCGAAGGGAAAGATCCATCTGTAAGGGATCCTATGATGCTGCAGAATAAGCAGATGCGGTTTCATAGCCTTATGTTTGGCCAGGGTGGCTTGGGAAAGGTCTTGGAACAATTGATAACTGTGACCCTGAAAGGATAATGTGTCCCTATTGCGAGCTGCCGCCATAAGTTGTTCTTTGGAACGGAAATAGTGAAGCTTCACAATTATATCTCTGGGGGGACCATCATCAGTACGAGGGGCCAGAGATCTATGTATTCTGTCCATTTACAATCTTTCTATCGGAACTGATGGAGTCAGCTCCTGAAATAGTGCAGTAATGGTGGATTAAAAGGTCCTCTACAGACTCTGGGATGCCCCCGGTTCTAATATTGGACCTCCTAGCTCTGTTCTCAAAGTCTTCTAAAGGAGTCTGTAGGGACAGGTTCTCCTCTCTGAGGATCTCAAGCTTCTAAGCATGGTTGTCTGTGGTCAGTTCCAGCTACTCAGTATGCTGTTCTAGCAGGGTGGTGCGGCGGCCCACATCCCTGATTTCTCTAGTGAGTTTGTCAGTTATGGTGTCTGAGGTACTTTTCAAGGCCTTTGTGAGCATCCGCTCAAATTGTTTTAGCAAGTCTGGCTGGAAAATGTCACCCTGAAATGCAAGCGGGGTCAGTCCATATTCATGGTCAGACTCACCCTCAGTTTCATGCGCCGCGGGCTTTACTGAGAGAGGCATGTGAGGTGATCTGGAAGATGGCGGCATCGCCATCTTGGATGTAGTTCTCACCAGCACATTCTGGATGGATTTTGTTTTGATCTTGGACTTCGTGCCACCGTTGACCATCGCGGGCCCGTCTGGTCTCTGGCTGCAGTCGGGTCTGCTGGTGGAGAGTTGGGAGTTGGGGACTCGGTGAGTTGTGGCTGTCTGGTCCTGAGAGGTACGGGGCTCTAGGCAGACATGTCCTGCTCAGACAGCTCTGCGCATGCACCCCCATCCTTAAACTTTTCTACGCATCAGCATGACACCCACCAAAATGTAAATGTCATTCGATCTAATGATATTTTTTCTTTACATAATACCACAAAAAATTGTCAATTTTAAGGATAGTTTTATTTTTTTTTATGGAGGAATGTTTTCCACACACTGTACAAAAAGAAGAGGTGTCTGGAGACCAATATGTAGATATGCTAAATTTCTGTTATCCATCTTAAATACCAGGCCAAACGTTTGATAAAACAACTGATTTGATAGCCTGATCGAGCAGTTGTTTTTCACTACTATTTTAACTCCTTTTGACCAATTTTATGGGATAAGTACGAATATCCAGGCAATTCAATCAGAAAATTCTGTCTGTGCTCAAGTTCATCATGTGCTATATGGAGCAATTAATTGATACTAAACCTTTCACTTTATTTATTTTTTAACTTTTTTTGTTGACAGACTATTGATGCTGACATTAATCAGATTTATAAAGAAAAATTGATCCATTGTTGCATCGAACAATCATTTCAGATATACAATCAATGAGGATTTTTATCAAGCAGTCATGAGAAATCCATATATGTATGATGAAGCATAATAGCTACAACCTGCCAGTATCAATGCCCCTATCCTGAACTTCTGCCTGCATAAACTTCTTAAGATTACCAATTCAAGGCAACAGGGACGTCTTCCTACACACATTGCACAGGAAAAAAAGACTGAAAATGGACATGGTGTAAGCCTGCATTCACACTTGAGCAGAATGTGACCAGAACATATTCCTGATGATTTTTAAATTTTTTTTTTTTTTTTTTTTTTTTTGTAAGGTGTTTTTCAAGCTTTGTGCAACCGTTTCAAGAATCAGGTGTTTGCTTCCTGGACAAGGCAAGGAGAGCAGAGCAGTTCTAGAGGATAAGCGGAGTTTTTCTGGCATCAAACAAGCACTCTCACTGAAGTCAGGTGTAGGGAAACACTACATAAACAATTAAGCCCCGTACACACGTACCGATCGTTGGCCGAACGATCGGCCGTCTTTTGTCCAGGGCTGTCGGTGTCTGTTGAAAAGTGCAAAAGACTGCACAAGAATTTTGTCCGCCGACTACAGCCGACTGCAGAAGTGATGTCATGTGATGGTTAACTTTCCCTGTGTTTTTCCTTTTCTGAGCATGCCCAGTCTTGCAAATCAGCGGTCTGTCGGCCGAATTCTGTACTGACTGGCGAACAATTGGCCGCTCTGGTGTCGGCATACAAAAATTTTAATGCTTGCATGACAGATTCTTTTCGGCCAAATGTGCGCTGTCGGCTGTCGGAGGCATCATACTAACAAGCCTACAATCGGCAGATCGGTCGTCGGCCGAAGCTTTTCGGCCGACGATCGGTACGTGTGTACGAGGCTTAAGGCTCCATTCACACTTGAGCATAGCGTTTTACCGTGTTTTTAACCGCAATTTTCAGGCGTTTTTTTCAGGCGTTTTTGGAGGCAGGCATTGACATCTATCAAAAACGCTGGTAATCAGCCCAAAAAGAAGCTCATGTACTTTTTTCAGCTACAGGCGTTTTGCAAACCGCTCAGATGTGAACAGGGGCCATTTAAATGCATGGGGTTTTACTTGTTGGGCGTTTTGGAACGTTTTTTTTTTTAGCGTTTTTAGAGCTGAAAAACACTCAAAAACGCCCAGGTGTGAATGGAGCCTTAGGTGCGAAGGGGGGCTTGCTGGCCATACAGTAATACATTTCTGCGGAATATGAATGAAAGAAACCTAAAGCTGGCCATACATTATACAGTTTTCTTATTCAATTTCCTTTACCTTCAACTATGTGGTGCAATAGCCTGCCTGACTACATACAAATTGAAAGTGTTTAGGTTAGATCTTAGGTTTTAGTTTTGGTAAACATAAAGGAAAACTGTATAATGTATGGGCAGCCTTACAGATACTTTCATCTTCACAAACAACGTGGAAAGACACATTCCCTCTGCAAGGCTTTTTTATTCTGACAGCGGCTACTGCTGGCTATCAGAATACCTGAACAGTGCCTTCAGATGAATTTCTCTAAATCGGCCAAAGTTCTAACAGTGTATAGTAACTTTAGATCTTCTAAATCAGAAAATTATTTAAGAAAAAAAATGAAAGAGACCTGTAACCAATCTTCAATCCATAAATCTTGCATTGAGTTCTTCTTCCTAAATCTGATCGCCACATTAACCACTTAAGCCCCGAAAGATTTTACCCCCTTCCTGACCAGGGCCTATTTTGCGATTTGGCACTGTGTGAATTTAACGGACAATTGCGCGGTAGTGCGACGCTGTACCTAAACGAATTTGACGTCCTTTTTTTCCCACAAACAGAGCTTTCTTTTGGTGGTATTTGATCACCTGTGCGATCTTTACTTTTTGCGCTATAAACAAAAAAACAGCGTCAATTTTGCAAAAATAACAATATTTTTACATTTTTTTATATGAAATTCCCCCCCAAAAAAAAGTAAAAATCTAAATTTTTTAACATTTTGGGCCAATTTTTTTTTTTACCATGTTTGGTAAAAAAAAAAAAAAAAATCGCAAAAAGCGTATTTTGATTGGTTTGCGCAAAAGTTATTGCGTTTACTAACAAAGGGAAAGATTTTTGTCATTTTTGTTGTTTTTTTTTTAACGCGTAATGGCGGTGATCTGCGATTTTTTTTGCGGGACTGCGACATTGCGGCGGACAGATCGGACCCTTAACTGACATTTTTGACACTTTTGGGGTTACCAGTGACATTTCTACAGTAATCAGTGCTATACATATGCACTGTTACTGTAAAATTACACTGGCAGTGAAGGGGTTAACTTTTTTTGAGAGGGAGGGGTTATGTGTATCCCTAGGGGCGTGATTCTAACTGTGATTGGCTGTGGCTTGAGGTGTAGGAACAGTGATCAACGGTCCTACATAGTAGAACTGTATGATCACTATTCCTACACAGGGGAGAATGACAGGCGGCTTGTTTACATCAGCTGCCTGCCTTTCTCCCTCTCTACCCGACGATCGCGAGTGACCTAGACCCTCACAGGCTAGCGACATATCCCTACGTCGCTCTGCCTGTGAGCGGCTGACAGCCGACGTAAATAGTCGTGCGGCGGTCGGCAAGTGGTTAATGTCCCTTTAAGAGTCCATTCACATTACCGCGACTTGTCAGGCGACTTGTCAGCCTGACAAGTCGCTGTATGTCGCGGTCCATTGATTAGCACAGGACCCGTTCTAATAGAAGCGACACAAGTCGCTCCGACTTGGGGTCCTGTACTACTTCAGGGCGAGCTTGGAGCGACTTGCATAGACTTCCATTATGTGAAGTCTCTGCAAGTCGCGCCGAAGTCGCAGTGCACAACGGTGCACGCGACTTCACAGGTCGCCCCCCAAAGTCGTGTCGCGCTAGTCTGAATGGGCTCTAAAATGATTGTTTGGACTAGCTTAGCCCAAACAAACAATTTTCTGCACTAAGAAATTTGCTTTCCGAACGCATTGAATTAACTGTGCATACCCTCAGTTGAGGTTCCATATAGTTAATACAGCACACCCAGCAAGCACATCTGTTAGTGCAGTAAATAGTTAATTTAGGCTATCTTGGCCTAAACAAACTATTTAGGCTTCATGTACACACAGCATACTTTGACCGCCAGCCGCGGGAAGATGCTCCTATCCTGAAGCTCCCCTAACCACAACAGCTCCTAAACTCTGGTAAAAGCCTGGCTATGGAGTTGAGTTAGGAGCTTTGGCAAAAAAAAAAAAAAAACACGCCAAAAGCTCCTAAACTCAAGTTTAGGGGCTGTAGTGTACACAAAGCCTTAAAGAGACCTTAAACATGAAGATCAGCTTTAAAGAGGAACTCCACCCAGATACTGCAAAAATAAAGTCAGCAGGAGGAGGATTAAAGTAGTACTGAACCCTAGAACAAAAATGTTATACCCTGCGGTCTTTAGATGTGATGGCTCCATTCGTTTTCATTTTTAGGCTTTGTTTCCTTTATTTTCACCTAACCAGTAACACACTTTCTGTCTTAGGGTGGCTCCACTTGGGATGGAGAAGCAAGGGACACTTTTGGACAGCAGCATGGTCAACCTGTGTAGAGGGCAATGTGTTTCGGGGACCACCCACTCATACCCGCATGCTGGTCAAATTAGGACAAGTAACTGAACATGTAGCCACTGTATTCCCATAGACTTATAAGCTACCTGCTTGCAGCACCTGGTACTTCCAACAAACAGCCAAATCACCTTGCAGAGCCCTCAGTCCCCCCCCCCCCCCGTGTGACTGAGGCCTTCTATGGACTTGCGTAGCAAATTAAAGCTCAACTCCAGCTAAAAATGTTTAATCAGTTACCAAAATAAGTGGAAAAGAAATAATAAATAAGTAGAAAAGAAAATAATAATTTTAAATTAAATTTCATAAATTAAAAAAAAATGCGTATATGTAATTTTTTTCATAAACTACACACATTATGGTGGCCAAACATGCTTTGATAAACAATCAATTCCATTAGAAATAATGGCACTTGGGGGAGTGGAAGTCAATCGATGGGAAGTAGAATTCAATCGATGGTATTAAACCCAAAAGCAAACATTTATTATATTACAGCTTACCAATTCTTAGATGTGATGGCCACATTCTAATTTTTTTGGCTTCTTTCTTTTATTATCATCTAGCGATCTGGCCAGTAAGTCTGTTGTTTTTTTGTTTTTTTTTTTAAAGAACACGCTCTCTTGCAAATGAATCAGTTACAGGGATGAGACAAACCATTTACCACTAGCAGGGGTGCTCCTGCTTTATCCCAAAAGGAAAAAAAAAAAAAAACCTTGCTGTAACTACCGTATTTATAAAGTGTAAGCTGGAGTTTGGCTTCAATTCGTTGGTGTATCTAAATCTGCTAATACATCTAACACTTCTCTCCCCCAGACTGATAATCCTGCTGTCCAAAGGTGCCCCTTGTGCTCCTTCATCCACAGTGGGGGCACTCCAGTACAGAGATGTGTTATTGGTCAGATCAAAAGGGAAAAAAGCCAAAGAAAGAAAACTGATGCAGCAACTACATCTAATGACTGGTAAGCTGCAATATAATGCATTCTTATGCCTTGTACACACACACACATTGTTGGCTGACCGACTGGTCGACTTTTGTCCAGTGTTGTTGTGTTGGTTGAAATGTGCTCTAGACTGCACACAAATTTTTTCGGCCAACAACAACCAACTTCAGAAGTGATGTCATGTTCTGGTTTACTTTCCGTGTGTTTTTTCTTCTCTGAGCATGCCCAGCCTTGCTCATCTGATTTTTGTCTGCCGAAATCTGTACTGACTGACGAACAATCGGCCGTTCTGTTGACGGCCAACAAAAATTTTATAGCCTGCACACCAGATTTTGTTCGGCCGAAAAGTCGCAGTCGGAAGCATCATACTAACAAGTCGACAATCGGCCGATCGGACGTTGGCCGAAAATTCACAGCCAACAATCGGGGCGTGTGTACGAGGCTTTAGTTTTGGGTTTAACACTGCTTTAGGCTACAATCGAAACTTACGATTGTGAGTTATTGATCGCATTTCTGTTTTTGCCATGCAATCTCGTACCCTGATTGATCGAAAAACGATCGTAATCATGAACCAAGTATCTCAGTGCTGCCGATTGATGCAAAACAATAGATCATCTCCCCTTCCATACAACTGACTCGGTTTGATCAAATCAGATCTAAAATTGACCATACGCTGATCGAAATAATGCCAGTTCAGCAGTCCAGTGTGTGTCGGTCCCAAATTGACAGAAATCGATCATTCAATTGACTTCCATGGAAGGAATGTGTTGAAAAACTTTTGTTGATCAGCGGCTGCAGCCAATTGTTATCAGTCGCTGATCATTACAAAGAATAGGACGCGGTTGGAGGGGGATTCCTTCATCCACCTTGCTTATGTGGATAGAAAAATCTTTTTTTTTTTTTCCAGCCTGGCTGAAGCAGAAAGAATATATAAATAAACAAAACGCAACATTACTCCATATTTTTTGGTCCTGCCTGAAACTTTCAATATATTGGTTGGAGGTTAGAGTTATTGTTCAAAAGTTTACGGAATATTCTATTCAGGAGGACCCGGCCCTTTTTTTGCTTCATCTATCAGACATTCCTATACAGCGATATGAAAAATCGGTGGTGCGCCATCTAATTAATGCAGCTAAGGCATGTATCCCTGCGTTGTGGAAAAGTTTATCCCCTCCTATGGTAAAGGACTGGCTACGGAGGGTAGAGGCTATTAATAAGATGGAGGAATTGGTGTTGACATCACATTGTAAACGGGAGCTATATTGTGAGACCTGGGAGCTATGGAACATTTTTATTTTGTCTGACGAGGGTGCTGCCCTGCTGCATTCATGAATGAAGATGGTGGGGTGGACTCCCCAGGTAGGGACGATTTTCTGGCCTCTCTTGGCCTTTCGTATCTTTTTTTTTTCTTCTTGTGTTGTGTTTTGGTGGGATTTCTTTTTTTTTTTTGTTTTTGTTTTTTTTTTGTTTTGTTTTGTTTGTCTTGTCCTAAATGAGGGGCAAACACGGAATGGACGGGCAAACTGAGGGTTTATTTTACTGCCAGTTATGATTATATGATGTGGGAAGGTATATAAATTTAATGTAACCCTCTTGTGGGAGTTTATGGAGGGGGTAGTGAAGATATAAATTACTTTTTAGAATGACCTGTTTTTTTTACGATGGTTTGGCTGTTATGTATTTATTTTTGTTCCGCTGTATGCCCTTTTGTATTCTAAAAATAAAGTTATATTTGAAAAAATAAATAAATAAAAAAACTCACACATTGCATAGCCAGGTTAAAGGAGAACTCCAGCCTAAACCTAACCAGTCTTAAAAATATCCCCCCCTCCTAACACCAATGCTGGCTAACCTGTTTAAAAAAAAAGATATATTTACTTACACATGTTCATCCCACTCTGGTCCAGTCACGTCATCCTGACCCCGTATGTCAGCCAGCAGCGGCTGTAGGGGAAAGGAAGAAGTGGTGACAACAGTTGGGACATGAGCACCTATGGGTGATGTGATGGCTCCTGGAATTTCTTTTTTTTGAGTGTTCTCTCCTCTCCCCTGCAGCCGCCACAAGCTGACACAGGGGATTAGGTGACTGGACTGGAACGGACTGAAAAAAGGTAAAGACTCGTACACACGCAACGATTGTTGGCCGACCGATCGGCCGTCTTTTGTCGAGTGTTGTTGTGTTGGTTGAAATGTGCTCTAGACTGCACACGAATTTTATCGGCCAACAAAAACCAACTTCAGAAGTGATGTCATGTTCTGGTTTACTTTCCGTGTGTTTTTTCTTCTCTGAGCATGCCCAGTCTTGCTCATCAGATTTTTGTCTGCCGAAATCTGTACTGACTGACGAACAATCGGCCGTTCTGTTGACGGCCAACAAAAATTTTATAGCCTGCACACCAGATTTTGTTCGGCCGAAAAGTCGCAGTTGGTTGTCGGAAGCATCATACTAACAAGCCGAAAATTGGCCGATCGGATGTTGGCCGAAAATTCACGGCTTAAGTGTCTTTCCTACACAGTCATACATGTTAGGAAGGAATGTATTTTTAAGACTAGAATTCCACTTTAGCCCCGGTTCACACCAGTGCAGCTTTGAAATCACACTAATTCAGCACGATTTAAAGCCACCGATCAGTGCGATTTAATGCTGATATCTGTGCGACTTAATTTACGCAGATGTCAATGCAAGTCGCACATGAAACCACACAGAAATAGTGCAGGAACCTTTTTTTGAGTCTCACCGATTTGAACTGTTTCTTTGCCGGCAATGGGGTGCGACTTGTCAGGCGATTTTGAACTGTCAAACGGCACTGGTTGTGAACCAGGGCTTAAAGTGATCGGTAGAGAAACTATGGCTACTCAATCGTATCGCACATCATATTTTCAATGGAAACATTCACACAGGTGCGTAAAATGTGCACTGCGCTCCGATCCATAATGCCCCGTACACACGTGCAGATTATCTGAAGACTTTTGTCTTCAGACTTACCTTTTCTATGTAGTGCAAGGGCCTCCCGGATTGCATACAAATTGAAAGTGTTTAGGTTTGATCTCATATTATATGGTTTTGGTAAGTCTGCAGACAAAAGTCTTCAGATAATCTGCACATGTGTATGGGGCATTACACAAAATCCAAAAACGTGCAATTGAGGACATACGTAGGCTCATATGTCAGACGCAAGTATAAGAAAAAAAAAAAAAAAAAGCAGGACAGTTTCATGCAAGTATTTGCTGATCATTACGCAGGAACTTTTGTTCTAGAAAAAAAAACACGTGTAATAAAAAAAAATCAGTAAAATTTGGAATCCCACGTGAAAAATATTTCTCATCCTGAGTTTGTCAGCCCCTGCCTTCCTTTATAAATAAAGAATAAAAAATAAAATATTAAGTATTTCTTCTGGCTCGGGTGATAAAAAATGGAATCTATGGCTCATGGTAACAAAGAGCAAGTGAAAGTCCGGCGTCCAGGAGGCGAGGGGGTTAAAGAGGTGACCCGATCCCAGAAAGACGACAAGATGAAGTAGCCCCCCCAAGGTTGTAGCGACCCCCCTTCCCCTATAAATAGATGTATTTCCCACCCCCTAATAATAATGCAGGGGGGGGGGGGCAGATTTGAGAGATGGTTCCTGGGAGGTGTGGGCACTGTGTCAGGGACTGTCCTTATCTCCTGAACCATTATTCCCATATTCCTGCTGAGCAGAGTCTCACACATGATGCGTTTTGTCTGCTGACTTTGCATGAAGTTGTTGATGTCGGTGTGTGTGTGTTTTTCTCATGGTGAGGTGTCTTTTATTCATTTGTTTTGCTGTTTTTGATTTATGAAGGTGTAGAAAGTCCATAAAGAATGGCCATGCCAGGCAGACATCGCACTATCAATGTGAGGAGATATCCAGGCACTGCTAAAGTGCAGCAAGCTGGCCCCCTCCCATGCACACACATATACACAACATCCTCCTACAGGAATACATTGTTGCAAACTTGGGAAGCTCTTCAAAAACGTCCAAAGCCTTACAAAGGAGAGAAAACCCCTCCAGCAGGTAGTTCAGACTTTCCCCTGTCTAAGGACACCCGTTGCAGAGCTTTTTCTTACCCGTCCGGACTTTTTCCAGGCAGATTTGTAGGGCCCGGTACGCCGCTCTCTCTCTCTCTCTCCTTTGCTTCTCAGCTATTCACCCCCCACCGCTGCTCACTGCCTCATTCCAATATGGCCCAGAGGCTGCCACTGCGCATGCGTCATGCTCGCTCGCTCTCTCTCTCTCTCTTTCCTCGCTCACTGCCTTCTCTTAATTTTTTTTTTTTTAGGGCATTTTTCGTTCTTCCTCCACCCACTTTCTTTTTTTTTTGTGAGCTTTATTTTGACACTCTCCTCCTTCAACTCTTCCACCTTCCTCAGTCAGCATGTTGCCATAGGCACTTTGGAGTTGTGTTTCTTTCTCCTGCCTGTCATGTACTAGTAAGGTGCTTGCACGACTCTTTCAATCACAGGAAGTACACACAAATTGCGATATTTAGCCAAAAATCCCCACCAAAGACGTTCCCTATCCACCCAGAGAATGTCAGCCTCTGACACGCCGACCTCATGGAGGCAGATGACACAATTCTCCTCAAATTCACAAGGCTGCACATTATTGCTAAATATTTCATGGCAGTCGGTGTTATTTGTCTTATTGCAGGTTGTTGTAACTCTGGTGACGTTACTTAACCCCCCTAAAAGGCTTTTGACCAAGTTGTAATGTCTATAGATGTGCAGCGTGGAATGGGTTAATGGCAGCCGGTGGTATCTGTGATAATACAGGTTTTTCTTCCTCTATTAACATTACCTGACCCCATGGAAAGGCTCTGGACCCGGTCGCAATGATTGCGGAGGTGCAGCAAGGAAATTGTTAACGGCAGTCAGCGTTATTTGTGTCAATAAAGGTTGTTCTTCCTCTATTAATGTTATTTAACCCCCAAAAAAGCTCTGGACCCGGTCGCAATGTTTGCGGAGGTGCAGCAAGGAAAACGTTACCGACAGTAAACGTTATTTTGTCAATAAAGGTTGTTCTTCCTCTATTAATGTTATTTAACCCCCAAAAAAGGCTCTGGACCTGGTCGCAATGTTTGTGGAGGTGCAGCAAGGAAAACGCTACCGACAGTGAACGTTATTGTGTCAATAAAGGTTGTTCTTCCTCTATTAATGTTATTTAACCCCCAAAAAAGCTCTGGACCCGGTCGCAATGTTTGCGGAGGTGCAGCAAGGAAAACGTTACCGACAGTAAACGTTATTTTGTCAATAAAGGTTGTTCTTCCTCTATTAATGTTATTTAACCCCCAAAAAAGGCTCTGGACCCGGTCGCAATGTTTGCAGAGGTGCAGCAAGGAAAACGTTAACGGCAGTCAGCGTTATTTGTGTCAATAAAGGTTGTTCTTCCTCTATTAATGTTATTTAACCCCCAAAAAAGGCTCTGGACCCGGTCTCAATGTTTGCGGAGGTGCAGCAAGGAAAACGTTAACGGCAGTCAGCGTTATTTGTGTCAATAAAGGTTGTTCTTCCTCTATTAATGTTATTTAACCCCCAAAAAAGGCTCTGGACCCGGTTCGCAATGTTTGCGGAGGTGCAGCAAGGAAAACGTTAACGGCAGTCAGCGTTATTTGTGTCAATAACGATTGTTCTTCCTCTATTAATGTTATTTAACCCCCAAAAAAGGCTCTGGACCCGGTCGCAATGTTTGCGGAGGTGCAGCAAGGAAAACGTTACCGACAGTGAACGTTATTGTGTCAATAAAGGTTGTTCTTCCTCTATTAGCAATATTTTACCCCCCCCCCCCCAAAAAAAAGGCTCTAAACCCAGTTGCAAAGTTTACGGAGGTGCAGCAAGGAAAACGTTAACGGCAGTCAGTGTTATTGTGTCAATAAAGGTTGTTCTTCCTCTATTAACCTTATTTAACCTCCCAAAAAAGGCTCTGGACCCAGTCACAATGTTTGTGGAGGTGGAGCAAGGAAAACGTTATTGGCAGTCAACGTTATGTGTCAATAAAGGTTGTTCTTCCTCTACTAGCAATATTTAACCCCCCCCCCCCTCCACCCCGGAAAAAGGCTCTAAACCCAGTTACAATGTTTACGGAGGTGCAGCAAGGAAAGCATTAATAGCACTCAGCGTTATTTGTGTAAATAAAGGTTGTTCTTCCTCTATTAATGTTATTTAACCCCACAAAACAAGCTCTGGACCCAGTCACAATGTTTGCGGAGGTACAGCAAGGAAAACGTTAATGGCAGTCAGCGTCATTGTGTCGATAAAGGTTGATCTTCCTTTATTAATGTTATTTAACCCCCAAAAAAGGCTCTGGACCCAGTCACAATGTTTGCGGAGGTGCAACAAGGAAAACGTTAACGGCGGTCAGCGTTATTGTGTCAATAAAGGCTGTTCTTCCTCTACTAACAATATTTAACCCCCCCTCCGCCCCCAAAAAAGGCTCTAAACCCAGTTGCAATGTTTACGGAGGTGCAGCAAGGAAAGCATTAATAGCACTCAGCGTTATTTGTGTAAATAAAGGTTGTTCTTCCTCTACTAACGTTATTTAACCCCCCAAAAAAGGCTCTGGACCCGGTTGCAATGTTTGCGGAGGTGCAGCAAGGAAAACGTTACTGACAGTCAACGTTATTGTGTCAATAAAGGTTGTTCTTCCTCTGTTAGCAATATTTAACCCCCTCCCCCTCTCCGCCCCAAAAAAGGCTCTAAACCCAGTTGCTATGTTTACGGAGGTGCAGCAAGAAAAGCGTTAATGGCACTCAGCGTTATTTGTGTCAATAAAGGTTGTTCTTCCACTATTAATGTTATTTAACCCCACAAAAAAAGCTCTGGACCCAGTCACAATGTTTGCGGAGGTACAGCAAGGAAAACGTTAACGGCGGTCAGCGTTATTGTGTCGATAAAGGTTGATCTTTCTCTATTAACAATATTTAACCACCCTCCCCTCCAAAAGAAAGTCTCAATGTTTGCAGGGATGCAGCATGGAAAGCGTCAACGGCAGTCAGCATCATTTGTGTCAATAAAGGTTGTTCTTCTTCTATTAACATTATTTAAACCCTTCAAAAAAGGCTCTGGACCCAGTTTCAATGTTTACAGAGGTGCAGCAAGGAAATCGTTAACGGCACTCAGCGTTATTTGTGTCAATAACGGTTGTTCCTCCTCTATTAATGTTATTTAACCCCCCAAAAAAGGCTCTGGACCCAGTAGCAATGTTTGCGGAGGTGCACCAAGGAAAGCGTTAATGGCACTCAGCGTTATTTGTGTCAATAACGGTTGTTCTTCCTCTATTCATTTTATTTAACCCCTCAAAAAAGGCTCTGGACCTAGTCGCAATGTTTGCGGAGGTGCACCAAGGAAAGCGTTAACGGCACTCATCGTTGTTGTGTCAATAAAGGTTGTTCTTCCTCTATTAATGTTATTTAACCCCCAAAAAAATGCTCTGGACCCAGTAGCAATGTTTGCAGATGTGCAGCCCAGAAAGGGTTAATGGCATTCAACGTTATTTGTGTTAATACCGGTTGTTCCTCCTCTATTAACATTATTTAGCCTCTCAGAAAGGCTTTCAACCAAGTCGTTATGTTTACGGATGTGCAGCGTGGAAAAGGTTAATAGCATTCAACGGTATTTGTGTGAATATAGGCTGTTCTACCTCTGGTAACGTTAATTAACCCCTTGGAAAGGCTTTTGACCAAGTCATAGTGTCTACGGATGTGCAGCGCGGAAAGGGTTCATGGCTGTTGCCGTTATTTGCCTTAATACAGACTTCTTTTCCTTCAGTAATGTTCTTTATCCCCCGGAAAAGATCTGGACCAGGTTGAAATGTTTACGGATGTGCAGTGTGGAAAGAGTTAACAACATTCAGTTGTATTTGTGTGAATACAGGCTGTTTTACCTCTGGTAACCGTAATTAACCCCCCGGAAATTCTTTTGACCAAGTTGTAGCGTCCAGGGATGTGCAGCGCAGAAAGGGTTAATTGCTGTTGGCGTTATTTGTGTTTCTTTATACCCCCTGGAAAAGGTTTGGACCAGGTTGAAATGTTTACCGATGTGCAGCTTTGAAAGGGTTATTAGCAGCCAGCATTTTTGCGCTAATACAGGTTGCTTTTCGTCTACTAACGTTTTTTAATCCCCGTCTGAACTGCTTTTGACCAAGTCAAAATGTTTGTGGACATGCATCATGGAAAGGGTTAATGACAGCCGGTGGTATTTGTGTTAAAGGCAAAACATTGTTTTTAGTTTCGGATAGAGTGGAGAGGGATAAGAACCCCCATTCATTTTTATAGCTGTCTGTGCCTCCTTTAGGGAGAGTCACTCTCTCTCTTTGTCCAGTTTATCATTATTATTGAAAGTGAAAGTAAATAAAATGCCAAATTTTGGGTTGTCCCCTGAAAAGTATTAGAGGGGAAAACTTTCAATGGGTACATTAGTTCTGGGACCGAGGGTTTCTACTCACTTCCTGTTCTGGCTATGGCACAGGAAGTGAAGGTTAATCTCCCCAATGGTGCAAATAGGGCAAAAAAAGGGACAGGGTTTATAACCCTCCTTTACTCTATCCAAATTTTGTACAAGGTTTTGCCTATAGTTCTACTTCAATACAGGTTGTTTTACCTCTGGTAATGTTATTTAACCCTCAGAAAGGGCAAGCGTAAGGCTGGGTTCACACTGATGTGGTGCGGGAACCACAGTGATCCCTGTGTGGTTCCCATATCTCATCAGAATCACAAGCAGTTCACATTGTGCTCTTCGAACCGCTGTGGGTGTCAATATAAAGTTAATGACAACCCCAAATAAATTCTCAGAACGCAGTGCGAACTGTGGAATCAGATGGCATCGGATCGCATGCGTCTGAACACCCATGCGATCTGATTCCAGTGTGGACAAAAAACAGGGTCCTGCACATTTTTGGTGTGGGTCCAGTGCGAACTGACAAAGTCATAATGTCTAAGGATGAACGATGTGGAAAGGGTCAATGGCAGTTACTGGCATTTGTGTTATTATAGGTTCTTTCTCTATTAACCTTATTTAACCCCCTCCTCAGAAAGGCTTTCAGACAAGTCACAATGTTTAGGAATGTATAGCGCAGAAAGGGTTAATGACAGTCGGTGGTATTTGTGTTAATACAGGCTGCTCCCCCTCTATGATTTGTATTTAACAACCCCCCCCCCCCCTGTATGAATGTATATTTATTTGCATGCCTCTAGTACTTGTCTTGCTGTTCCTTTTTTTTCATTCTAGCGTCTCTTTGCCAGACAATCTGTCAACAAAAACCACATCCCATGTATTGCCACCTAAGGCCCCTTTCTCACGGGGCGGATCCACTTGGCGGATGACGCTAGCTCAGCGGGGAAAGCACTGATGACCCCCGCTGAGCAGGCAGATGACAGGTCCGTCTCCACTCACTGTGCAAAGACGGACCTGTCAGAGTCCAGCTCTCCTCTATTGGGAGATTGGATGAAAACGGACATCATCCGATCCGACCCGATGGACAGATGGCGAACGTATCGCCATCCATCTGTTTTCAGCGAAACATGTCGGATCGGATGGCAGACGGGTGTCAGCGGACATCCGCCTCCCCATAGAGGAGAATGGGTGGTCCAATCAGGTCTGCTTGAAAAACAGACAGGTGGACCAGATTGGTCCAATCATGTGAAAGGGGCCTAAGGGGTGGCTCCATTGCCTTGCAGGGGCTCCCCCTGGTGCTCTTCCAATCAACAACTTTCGCTGACATGCACAGGTACTGTTGAAGCAACCAGGAGAAGATAACAGCTAATAGGCACGTACTGTATGTGCAAAGGAACTGGCTGCAAGGAATTATAGGACATGTAGTTCTGATACAGCGGACCACCTTGACTGTTACATGATATGAGCAGCGCTTGCTCCCTGAACACAATGAAAAGGTGAGTGTTTGGGGAAATGTAACGGGTACAGGAACTGACAATAACTCATACTAATGTGATGTTAATGGGAAAATGCTTTGTATACCTAGGGCTCAAAGTGGTAATAAACCCAAAACTCTCTGTTTTCACCAGAGTCGTATAAAG
Source organism: Pelophylax lessonae (assembly GCF_965119305.1). Lineage (NCBI taxonomy): Eukaryota > Metazoa > Chordata > Amphibia > Anura > Ranidae > Pelophylax > Pelophylax lessonae. The sequence goes on from NC_138775.1 coordinate 92,225,871, forward strand.
TACTCGAAACCCATACTTGAGTAAAAGTACAAGTGCTCGATCAAAAAGTGACTTGAGTAGAAGTGGAAGTGCTCGATCAAAATGTGACCTGAGTAGAAGTACTAAAGTATTCAACATTTTTTGTGCTTAAGTATTGCAAGTAGTTTTTTTAAAAATGTTGCTACTCAAGTACTGAAAGTAAAAGTACCAGTAGTTTTGAAAAAAAATTGCTACTCAAGTACTGAAAGTAAAAGTACAAGTACTGTGTTATGTAGTTATTAAAGAAAGAAGTCAAAAGTTTGAACATCATATTGTTTTTTATTATTTCAAATGCAGCTTTTATTTATACATACAGTAGCTTTTATTTTCATATGCGCTGATAATACACATGTTTTGAGCTTCATGAAACCTGCCATCTACTGTTCTAGCAGTGGTAATTTTTATAATAGTAACGAGTAACTATGCAGCACAAAAAAAAAATATCAGAGTAGAAATATTGAAATCATTGAAAAAATGTAGTGAAGTAAAAGTGGAAGTAGGAGAAAAAAATTCTACTCTAGGAAAGTACAGATACCGCCTTTCAGTACTTAAGAACAGTAGTGAAGTAGTTACTATACATCTCTGGTTTTCACCTGTTGATCTGGCCAGTAACACACCTCCTGTATTAGAGTGCCCCAATTCCATATGAAGGAGCAACAGAGACACCTTTGGGCAACATTATCGTCAGTCTAGGGGAGGGGAGTGTTAGATGGCCTAGCAGATTAAATACACTTACAAATTGAAGCCAAAGTCCAGATAATATTTCATAAGCAGTTACAACAGTTTTTTTTTCCCTTTAGGGATAAAGGTTTTATATAAATAAAAAAAAGTGGATCATTTTACCCACCCCTGACAGTGGTAAATGATTTGTCTCATCCCTGTAACTGATACATTCTGCTGGAGAGCTTCTTTTTGAAAACAGACTTTCTGGCTGGATCACCAGATGAAAATAGAAGAAATAGAGCCTTAGTCCCCCCGTCCACATTGTCAAATTACATGCCAAATCGGAGCCTATTTGTGGCGCCGCACCGTTTCCCAAAAGTAGTTCCTGCACTACTTTTGGTGACGTCTGGGGCGATTTAAATAGACATCTGTGCATGAACCCGCACAGATGTCTCCCAAATCACCCCAGAAGTCAGACTAAAATGACAGTTTGAAATTGTGCGAGTTCAGCATTTAGTGTGAACCTAGGCTAAAAAAATTAATGAATGCAGCCCTCACATCTAAGAAAACATAAGCTGTAATACAATGTTTGCTTTTAGGGTTAATACCACTTTAATACTACTTTAAATGCACTTTTACTGGCTTGATCCTTTACTTCAGCAGGTGCCCTCCACACTGCTAGACTGGTCCCTGATGCCATTTCACTGCTGTGCATAGGAAATAAGAGGAGAGCGTCAGCTGCTGGAGGAGTTTTGCTTTCCCCGGAAATAGGCTTTAACCACTTCTGGACTCGAGGGATTTGCCCCCTTAATGACCAGGCCATTTTCTGCGATTCGGCACTGCGTTAATTTAACGGACAATTGCACGGTCATGCGATGCTGTACCCAAATAAAAGTGATGTCCTTTTTTTCCCACAAATAGAGCTTTCTTTTGGTGATATTTGATCACCTGTGTAATTTTTATTTTTTTGCGCAAAAAAAAAAAAAAAAAAGGCGACTTTTCTGAATAAAAAAAAAAAAACAATAATTTTCACTTTCTGCTATATAACATTCCCAAAAAAAAATTTAAAAATCTAAATTTTTTAACATTTTAGGCCAATTTGTTTTCTGCTACACATTTTTGGTAAAAAAAATTGCAATAAGCGTATTTTTATTGGTTTGCGCAAAAGTTATCGCGTCTACAAACTACAGGAAAGATTTATGTCATTTTTATTTGTTTTTTTTTACTAGTAATGGTGTCGATCTGCGATTTTTTGCGGGCCTGCAACATTGCAGCAGACAGATCAGACCCCTAACTGACATTTTTGACACTTTTGGGGGGACCAGTGACATTACTACAAAGTGCTAAAAATATGCACTGTTACTGTAATAATGACACTGGCAGGGAAGGGGTTAACACTGTGGGTGATCAAGGGGTTAAATGTGAGCCTAGGGGAGTAAATTTTAACTGTATGGGGCGTGGCTTTTGAAATGATCACAGAGACCTGTGATCCTACATAGAAGGATCACAGGCACTCTGTGTTCATTCCAGAGGGAAGAACGGTCAGCTGTGTATACAACAGCTGACCGTTCTTATCTCTCAGCGGGGAGCGATTGCGGGTGGAAGGTGGCAATCGGAGCTGCCGGCCCAGTGCATTGGAGTCCCCGCTGACGAGTGGGGCAGAAGCACGCCACCGGCCTTGCCCCCTAGCTACAGGCGCGTGACCAACGTGGACCTACGTCGGTTCGTACAGGAGGGGCTGCCTGTCGCAATAAAACTGCGGTGGGCAGTCCGGAAGCGGTTAATATGCATGTATTTCAGTCCACAAATTCCTAAATGTGGTAAAATCATTTTTTTTTTTTTTTAAAGACTTTTACTTTAAAGACATTACTCTCCTCTGGTGATCTGGGCAATGAAACACAACGAAACACTTTCTGTCTTAGGGTGGCACTGGAACTACCCTTGGACAGCAGCATTGTCAACCTGTGCAGAGGGTAGTGTTAGATGCACTAGCTATTTTAGATGGACTTTTACATAAATTAATCAAAGCTGACCACTGTAAGCACCCTTTTTTTAGTGGTACATGGTTTGCCTCAACCCTCTAACTGCCACTTTTGCTGAACAGAATGTGAAAAAATAACAGACGCATTGGTCGAAACATCCGGTGAAAATAAAGGAAAAAAGTCTAAAAAGGAAAACAAATGCAGCCACTATATTTAAAGTGTTGGTTCACCTTGGACTGCGCCTGCACAGTGAATTGCTCTGATCCATCCTGGAAGTGCTGCGCAAAGAAGAGGGAGGTGAGTGGGGATTTCAGGTCTCGGGTCCGCTGGACCACCTGTATGGGCACTGACAGCTTAGCATTCCAAGGTAAATACAGCGAGAACCAGGCAGGAAGAGGGTGTACGGTGTTAGTTCACCTTTACATTTTTTCTGAAAAGGTAAACTAACAATTTAAAGCTGAACTTTTTTTTGGGGGGGGGGGGGGGGTTATGGGTCCCTTGCCCCAACTCTCCCCTCCTGGCACCTTCTGGGACATGTCACATTTGCTAGGAGGATGCAGGGCACTCATGCACAGTGGGAAGGCAGCTGTGGTTTCTCAGGGAGCCACAGCTGGTTCCTGTATCCAAGATGGAGGCAAAGATGACCCGCAGTGGTAAGAAGAACTAGTTGTGGAAAAACAGCGCTGCACCCCAGGCACGGGTAGGTACCTAGTTTTTTAAGTCAACAGCTAGAGTAAAATATTTTTTGAAAATTCACATGTTTTTGCAGGTAACAAAATGTGCATTTAACTATTAATCAGTGGATCATGGGTGCAATGTCAGGCTACTGCAGACATTTGCTACATCTTTTTTACCCCTATACAGGTTTTCTTAAAAGCTGTAGGAAGTGTCAGTGAACTACAAGACACCAGTGCCCTTACAGTTCTTTGAGAACTACAAGCCATCTGCCGCTGTGGCGGATGGTACTTGTGGTTTATCCATTCACAGATTCCTCTGTGTGTCCGCTGTTTTTTAAATCTGACAGCAGGTGCACGGAGAGTATCCCTCACCCGCTGTCACAGGGAAAGAGGAGGATCAGGGGTACGGGGGGACATTGATGAACAGTTACCCAAATACGGGTGTAACATGTTCAGAAAGGTGAACTTATCTTTTAAGGACTGTTAAGCTGCAATGAATTATTTTTGCTTTGGGTTTAGATACACTTTAATGCTCTTATAGGGGTGTTATATGAAGCATCTGCATTGAGATATCACCCTTTGTGTAAATTAGGCTTCCATATGGAAATAGGATTATGTGTTAGAATTATAAACAAGGAGACATTGATGTAAAATACGTACCGTTATATTGAATTTTATTAGCCTCCTAAAAAATGAATATATTTCTCATTAAAATTGGTCAGCTCCGTTCGCACTTGAGTCCATAGAAGCACTCGATTGCTGGTTACACACGGTCCACATTTTAAAACTGAACAAAGAACTGACAATAAAGATACAATGTAAGATCTTTGTAAATGAAACATTGGAGTAACACAAGTAACACTTGCTACACAAGTGACCTGATTTTTTCAGTGTACTTGACATCTTTTGTAGCTTGAATGTAAAATTGTATGAAAAAATGGCAGTTGTAACTCGATATAAAAAAAAAAAATTGTAGAAATTTTAAAGCTGCTGTATGTGCAAAAGTTCAGGTCTTAGAAGCAAAAAAAGGTTTCTGCAATATGCCCAAATATTATTTTATTTAAGCTGAACTTGAGGCAGATATTAAAGACACAAATTAATGCAGCTCTGTCGTTTGGCTGTACTTCTCCTGTAGATCACAGGAGTGCAGTTCGTTCTGCACTCCTGTGACCTGTTTTCAGCAGACAGCGGGCTAAAACCTACTGTAGGCTGACGTCACAGGGCCGGTCCAGGCAGGGAAAGATCGCGATCATATGGACAGGATCCACCCAGATACCTGGATCGGCATCTGGTTCAGCCTCTCAGCAAACCGCTGAAAGCCTTAGGCCAGCTGCTCCCACCCACCTCTCAGCCCAGTGCCCCATGAGAGCAAGGGTGGAGGCAGAGCAGAGAGCCGGTGACTGACAGTCACCAACTCTGTGCTCACAGAGCACTGAGAGCTGAGCGATCAGCAGTGTTTAAATGCTCGGTTCTCAGCCTTAGAGCCGGTGGGGGGCTGAGACTGCATCCACCTAAAAAAACGAAAAAAAAACTCAACTTTTAGTTTTAGCCCCGGTTTACACTTATGCGAGTGCGGGAAGGCTGCGAATCCGCAGCCTGTTCCCGCATCGCACACGCACCCCCGGCAGTTCACACTGCCATATGCGATACGCTGGAGGTGTCAATGTAATCTTAACGACACCCCCAGTTTGATCGCATATCGCAGTGCGATCCTGCAGTTCGCACAGGATCGGATCGCACAAGTGTGAACCGCTGTGCGATCCGATCCTGATGCGGCTTCCAAAAAGGGTCCCTGTGCGTGTTTGCTGCGGCTGCGGTGCGAATTTAGCCATACAAAGTGTATGGCTAAACTCGCACCGCACAGCCAATCGCATGTAATGAAGGAGCAGTGCGCTCCGACATTACATGCGAACGCCGCACTCGCACAAGTGTGAACCGGGGCTTAAAGAAGGAAAGGCTACATTCATTCTTAGATCAGATAGTGTTTATTAAAAAAAATAAACGGTACAAAAAGATGAAATCAAGAGACACATAAGCCCACATTCAAACTACCGCGGCACGACTCTGTACTACTTCGGGGGCGACTTATGAAGTCCCGTGCACCGCGACTTCGGCGCGACTTGCATGGACTTCATATAATGAATGTCTATGCAAGTCGCCCTGAGGTCACCCCAAAGTAGTACAGAACCCTTTTTCTAAGTCGGAGCGTCTTGTGTCGCTCCTATTAGAACGGGTCCTGTAGCAGTCAATGGACCGTGAGGGACCGCGACTTGTCAGGCTGACAAGTCGCCTGACAAGTCGCCTTAGTGTGAATGGAGTCTAATGAAAAAAAGGGGTCAGCCAACAGGTATCCACTGGGCCTAAAGCCAGTTATATTTATACAAATACAAAGATAAATAAACGATTATAGCAAATACAACTATGACATAGAAAGTCCAAGCTTTAAAACGGTTGTATACTCAAAAAAAAAAAACCCATGCAAGACAAAGGCATAATAAGCTAGTATGCATCGCATACTAGCTCATTGTGAAATACTTACCTTAAAACGAAGCCCCGTCACGGACCTCTGGACACCGCTGTGGGAGCGAACATGATCCCTCGGCGTCTCTTCCGGGTTCGGGGGCTCCGGCCACTCACAGCGCCGGAGCCGCCGAACCCGGAAGAGACGCCGAGGGATCATGTTCGCTCCCACAGCGATAACGTCACTCCCGCGCATGCGCGCGGTGGATTAACTTTCCGGGAACTTCCCGGCAAGGACATTCAGAGCGCATGCACCGCTAGCGTCAGCAGCTGCATGCAGTGCAAATATCTCCTAAACAGTGCAGGTTTAGGAGATATTAATTGTACGTACAGGTAAGCCTTATTATAGGCTTACCTGTAGGTAAAAGTCACAAAAATCGGTATACTACCGCTTTAAGACCTTGCAATCGGAAACAGTAGTCAGCACATTTCTTTCAACAACCTTCTCAGCCTATATCCTGTGTCCCCTGTACTTGACCTACCGCACTATCCGTAGTGTTAGCCAGATTTGTCAAGCGTGTATGGCGAAGGTTGTAACCTCCGGTGCTAAGACAAGTCATCTCATCATATACATATAACCCAGGATACTACATTTTTGACATTTTGGTTAATCTGTGCGCCTTAGAACTAGCGCAAACTAAAACGAAAACTACACACTACATTGCCTCTGCATGAGCTATCTCTGGTGCCACTGTATTTTAATATTGCGGAAGAGATTATCAATACCTGATTAGTATAATAAATGGATCTATACTATGTGACCACGCGAGTCGTGTGATTCGCAAGTGGATGAGATCAGTCCTCCTAGAATTCTATTAGAGACCAGTTGTACCGGGACCAGACCGGGAACATCCAGCCAGGCGTCCCATATACGTTCAAATTTCCCAGGGCTTCCTCTATGTTTGTAAGTGAGATTCTCTAAAGAAGCATCCTATTCACTTCCCCAACCCAATCCGAATGTGTGGGAGGAGAAGGGGAGAGCCATTTCCGTGCTATAAGTTTCCTAGCTAGAAACAGCAAGCTGTGTATGGGGAGGATAAGGCTACATATATTTAATCTTAAATGCTACTTCCAGCATTGCTTTAATACTCATTTTTGTTTAGTTACCAAAAATCAGCATTTAACCAACTCCTCCTCAAGCCTATTCTGACACTTCGCTCCTACATGTAAAAAACTTTTTTATTGCTGGAAAATTACTTAGAACCCCCAAACATTATATTTTTTTTAGCAGAGACCCCATAGACTAAAATGATAGGTGTTGCAATTTTTTATGTCACACGGTAGTTGCGCAGCGTTTTTTCAAACGCAGTTTGGAAAAAAAAAACACACTAAAGTTAGCCCAGTTTTTTTGTATATTGTGAAAGATGTAACGCCAAGGAAATTGATACCTAACATGTCACTCTCTAAAATTGCGTCTGTTCATGGAATGGCGGCAAACTGCAGTGCTTAAAATTCTACATAGCCGACACTTTAAACGCCTTTACAGATTACCAATTTAGAGTTGCAAAGGAGGTCTGGTGCTAGAATTATTGCTCTCACTCTGACGTTCACGACAATATCTCATATGTGTGGTGTGAGCACTGTTTACATATGTGTGTGGGAGTAACGTGTGCATTTGCGCGTAAGCACGGTAGGACGGTGGCGCTTTAAAATCGTTTTAAATATTTATTTATTTTATACCAGAAACACTTTTTTTTGTACTTTATTGATATCACAAGGGGTAAACAACATCCCATGTGACAGCATGGGCTGTGAGAGGTCCTCTTTATGGAAAGATTTGGAGTCCATTAGACCACAAATCTCTCCTCTGGCCCCCCATGCAGCCAATCAGACTGAGGTTGGTCCAATCTGCTGCTTCCCTGGCCGCTGGTGGGCAGGTAAACAAAAGTGCGGAACCAGAAGTGACATACTACTCGTCGCTCCGGGTTTCCAGGGTTACAGAGAGAGGGGAATGACGTCAGCTCCTCTCTCTCTCTGTACAGGGCAGCCATCACCACCGGTCGCATCACTCGCAGGGACCGCGTTTAACGGCAGAGCTCGGGAGAGGTGACGGTTACCCCCCTCCGCAACCCACAGAAGTGACCGAGTGAAAAAAACTTTTGCCTAAAAGAGAATCGCCGTCTGAAAAAAATCATATCGGGATGACGCCTGTAGGAACCGAAACGATGTACAGGAACGTCCATTTGGGGGAAGTGGTTAAATACCTTGTTTTGATGTTAGTTTATGTGGTCAAGTAACCACTAGCCATCACTTCTGACCCTGTGCCTTACCTTTTCACTCTTGAGGACAGGAAGGGAGAAGGGGAGGAGCCTGTACTGTTGTGAGCAATGTCAAGCAAAACTAATGCATGTGTACTAGCTGTAAGCCTGCTCTTTACTAAGCTCTGTCGGAATATAGGCAGCCAGCACATGCGCAATAACCAAACAGTCAAGTATAATGTAGCACTGCAACTTCAAGGTCCTGACAACACTGGGGAGAGGTCAGCCATTACCAAACAAGCTGAATTGTGTTGCTAGACCAGGGACAGAAATATTGGTCTTTGCAGGGAATTGGCAGGATCACCAAGTAAAGTCTGGTACACATGGGTCGAAAGTCAGGAGACATCGGCCGGTTAAAAAAAAAAGTCTGATATTCGGCCTGTGTGTATGTCGATCTGTCCGACAGAAGCTGGCTGACTTCCGTCAGACGTGCATGCTGGAAAACCAGCAGCCAACCAACTCCCTATCAGCACTCTCAGCCAATGGCGGAGAGCACTGATTAGAGTTTTATGGCAGGGGAGCCATTCCCCTGTCACAACACAATAGCTCAGCGGGGGAGATCGCTATACCAGCTTTGCATAGTTACTATAGCGGCTCTGACCAGAGCTGGCAGTTGTTTTTTGCGCAACCCGGTGGGTTGAACAGAAAATAAATGAATAGTGTGTACCAGGCTTAATCGTTTTGAAATTTCCTAAGATGTGAAAAATAAGCATGTACTTATTTTATTTGAAACTTGATTTAGGTTTTTTTGGCTTTTGCCTGAAGACATACTTTGATAAACCATTACATATATATTTTTTTATGTGTAAGCAGTGTAAATAACTGTATCAGACTCTTGCACTTCATATACAGCAGAGCTGGTCGGTGAGAGGAAGAAGTAATACAACGAGCCAATCTGTTCATGTGCAGATAAAAAAACATGCTAAAAGGAAGTGACAGATGAGCTCATCACGGTGCTACTTCTCTTTTCACTGTCCAGTCACAAGCTGGGGGTTGTAGGACAACCAGGGCTCAGAGAAAGTAGGTTGAATGATACTGGCCAACAGAATGAGGGTATCTAGTGGCAGAAAAAGTATTGAGGGGGAAATATCTGATGATGGTAAACATTGCAACAAAAGATGGTTTTATTTCATCTTTTAATGAGCTATTCATTTTTTGCTGTTATTTTGTCTGGAGTTCTGCTTTAGGCAGCACCTGCACAGAAAACTAGGTAAACTGCCATTGCTCTCTGAAAATGTAAGATGCTGGGCTGTCTCTGGCTTCATTGATTTGAATTCCAGACCTAAAACAAATATGATAATAAATAAATAAAGACAGTTCTCTGAGGGCTCCTTCATACTGGTGGCTGAGGGGCAGTAAAATATAGTGGTTGAGCCGTGCTTCTACTACCGCCCAACTGCTGCCCTCTTTAGCTGAAAAGGTATCAGTGGGGAGTATACACATGCAACAAACGTGGTGCATTGCTTTGCAGCCACAGCAGGAATTGTACCCCCCACAAACTTTTGAGCGCCCACTAAATGCAACCTATTCAGGTGAATGGGGATGCTCTGCAAGCACTCCTCACACTTTTGTGGAGACAAAGTGTGTGAACAAGTCTTTAATGTGTGTATTGTTCTAGGTCAGTTATTCAGAAAGAATTAAAGTTGATAGCATTTTTTTTAACTGCATTAATGGATGAGCCCATTATGAAGAGGTAGATGTATCAAGTTAGAACTTGTACTACTATATAGAGCAAAATCATTTTAAGTGCATTGTTGAAATGTTTTGAAAGCTATGTTAGTAATAATTCTATAATTTTCTTTTTTCTATTCGATCTGAGGTATATAAATGGAAAAGAAAATAGGATATGTTACTTATGACAGCAAATCAGGTTCTAGTTGTGGAATTTTCCAGGTCAGGTGAGAAAATGAAAGTAAATATCTAGTTGCTATGGATAACTCCTCCACTCTCCTTTCCTCAATGTTTTATATGTCAGCCTTTAGATAGGCAACACACTTTATAGCTGAGGAATATTTAGAATATTCAACAAATCCCAGAGCAAGTTTCAGCATTGATGTTTTGGAAGCCTACGGATTGTTCGCTGTGAAGCTAGTAAGCAAGTTTGACCTTAACCCCCGTTCACAATAAATGCGGCTTTGAAATCGTGCAACCTAATCTGAAATTGCACAATTTCAAAGCCGCATGTCAGTGTGATTTTGGGTGCGACTTGGAAGACATCTGTGGATGCAAAAACCAAGCAGTTTCATGTGGCCCCCGCACCCAGGGCTTTTTTTTTTTCAGCTGGATTGTGGCAGAACTCCTTTCTGCTACTTCTGGCTCTCGCCTTCTGCTCCTCACTCACCACTGTCACTTGTAAAAACATAAGGCTTCTCTGTTTACAAGTGACAGTGGTGAGCGAGGAGCACAGGGAAAAAGCCAGAGGTGGCAACTTTCCTCTCAGTGGTTCTAACAGATCCCTGCCTGCCCTGCCTGGGGGGAGATGAGAACTGAGGACGGAGATGTGGAGGATGTGGAAGAGAGGTGCAGAAGGTCAGAGCTGAGGAGGGGTGGAAGTGAGATGTGGACCACCTGTGAAAGAGAGATGAATCCTCGAAACTGTGCTCATCACATCCCTAAACCCTGCACTCTGTACGTAGCGCACCCCTCAACCCTGCACTCTGTACACAGCACACCTTGAACTCGGCACTCATACATAGCACAGCCCTGAGCACTGCACTCTATGCATAGCACACCCTTGTACCTTACACTCAGTATGTAGCGCACCCCTGAACTCTGCACTGTGTACGTTATTCACCCCTGAACTCTGCACTCTGTGCATAGGGCACCCCTGAAACTGAACTCTTTATATAGCGCACCCTTGAACTCTACATTACATTTATACATTTATATAGTCTTACAGATAGAACCGGCCCTTTGAGGACAACCATATTCTCATGTGGCCTGCAATGAAATTGAGTTGACCAGTGTTAATTTTGGCAGCAAATTTCAATTTAGTTTTAGTCTTAGTCTTAGGACTAAAATGGCATTTTAGTTTTAGTCCTATTTTAGTCTTCTGCAAGTGTTTTAGTTTTAGTCGTATTTAGTCGACTAAAACTCCAGTATATTTTAGTCGACTAAAACGCCCTACATTTTAGTCGACTAAAACTCATTTTAGTCATCTATAATCAAATGGGTGTAGTTCAATTGTAATTTGTGATGCATTATTTAAGCATTTCTCTACAATTTCCAAACTCATTATATACTACTGCTGGTCCTGGAGTGAAAAATCTAATATGTTAATATTTATGCTTTGAGCATGCACCAGTGTTAATTTTTGGCAGCAAATTTCAATTAAGTTTTAGTTATAGTCTTTTGACTAAAATGCCATTTTAGTTTTAGTCGTATTTTAGTCTTAAGACTAAAATGCCATTTTAGTTTTAGTCGTATTTTAGTCATCTGAATTGTGTTAGTCGACGAAAATGTTTTAGTCGGTTTTAGTCGACGAAATTAACACTGGAGTTGACACCCCTGCTCTAAGTCATACGTAACCTGTAACCTGAGCCAAGTCTCTCAACTGGCCCACACAACTGTTGGTATATCTACCTAGGACTGTATGTAGACATCCCATGCATCTAGGCATGCTGGAACGATATTGTTCTTTTAAACAGTTCATTTGCTGAATATAGATACAGATGTCTAAAGAGAGGTGGACAAAAAAAAAAATGACACTATGGAATGGCTGCTTCTTCTACTCCTTTAACCCTGCTACCTTAGATACTAACCCTGGCATCAGTGGTGTATTTTGGTTTTGTGCTGCCCTAGGCCTGACTAAATTTGTGCACCCCCTAATTTAAATATGACCCACCCCTTTCTGTAAAGGCCACACCCCTTATTGTTTATGACCCACCCTGTCATCTGTAAACCACAGACCATAACCACAGTCTATCAGTGCCCATCAGCATAGCTTCATCAGTTCCCATAAGTTCAGCCTCATCAGTGCAGTTTTATCAGTGCCGCCTCTTTACTTCCCATCAGTTCAGCATATCAGAGTGGCCTCATCAGTGGTCACCAGTGCAGCCCCATCAGTGGCCACCAGTGCAGCCTTATCAGTGCCCATTAGTACAGCCTTATGTCACGGGATTAGTAAGATTACTCTTTTAAGATATTTGGACTTGTGTTTGCTGTCACTGATTGTAATTATAGGATTATTTCACTTATTTGTATAATAAATAGGAAGCCCATAGTCATTTTACAAATAAAGAAAGAAATATTTTTTTTGCTACCCCCCCCCCCCTGCAAAGTGCCGCCCTAGGCCTGGGCCTTGTTGGGCTAGGCCAGGATACAAACCTGCCTGGCATGCCTCGTTGTAAATAAAGCCATATATCTACCCCTCTGCTTATTAACAGCAGCTATGGCTAAAACCAGCACACCTCTGTACTAACCAATGGGTGGCTGACTAATCAGCTTTTCCGGGGCGACTTGGCCCTGTACATATGCCCCAAGGAATAGAATCTATCCATGACTTACTAGTTTCTTGACAGCAGTAAGATGAAGAAAACAGTATTGTATAGTAACTTTCCTAAAAGAAAGTGTACTACATCTGACAGAGAAATCAAACTCATGAAAGTTCCAATAAAGCTGGCAGTGTCATTGTAAAAATATTTTATGTTTCTGGTGCCCAACCTGAGGCATGTTGGCACTTTTTATGCGGCCCCTGAGGTCCTTGCAGACAAACCAGTTGCCCTCCAGCTGTTGCGGAACTACAGGTCCCATCATGCCTCTGTCTGTGGGAGTCATGCTTGTAACTGACAGCCTTGCAATGCCTTATGGGATTTGTAGTTCCGCAACAGCTGAAGGGCCACCAGTTTGACACCTAGGTGCTTACTAGTTGTAGCATATCTGCAGTGTGTGGCCATCTCTTGTAACACATCTGTAGTCTCTATCTCCTGTTGCATGTCTGCAGTTTCTGACATCTTATTGTAACAATAAAATTACTGATTATAATGTGCAACCCTTTGGTGATGTCAGGTGCCACACTCAAAGCCCCCAATGTCAAGAAAGTTGACCAATGCTGGTATAAGTAAAGTTTGGGTATATACACATATGTGTGTTCTGGATATTTCTGCACGCCAGGACAGTATTTTCTGCTATTAGGGCTCATTTAGATGGGCAGCAGTCTCTACCATTCTTCTGAAAAACTATCCACCATAGATCGCTTTTCAGAAAGGTGGTAGAACAGCGACTACAAGGCATTCAGGAGGCGATACTGCTGCCTCCTAAATGCCTCTTTTTGTTTTTTAAAGGATTACTGCAACACAATCATGAGCCAAGGATTTGGCTTCTGCTTGCACTACAGCCCCATGCACTTGAATGGGTCATGTTTGGTGACGGTATCTGGTTGGGTTGAAAAGGAAGAGATTAGATTAGGGATTAGGCTGTTTTTTTTTTTGGTAACATGTTAGCATATAATGGGTTTCTTTTTTCAATCTTTTATTGCATGTACAAAAAAAAAAAATCAAATTACTATTTATTGAACACCACCCTTTTTTTTAAGTTATAAATACAATAGTTTTTTCAGTCAAATGAAGACAGCGATTACATGTGTAACACATCAAAAATGCTTGTATATATTCTTGAAAATTCTGATTTAATTAAACAAAAAAAAAAAAAAAAAAACCTTCACGTTGTCAGCTTTAATAAATAATGTGGACATCATTTCTAATTAATGCCAGGTTAACCATTGTTCGCAAACAGATACAGCCTTGTTCTTTTTTAAAAAATCTTTCTTTACCCTGAAGGGAATATCGTTGTTCTACAATAGGATACAGGACAAGGATACATTCCTTAAATCTTCCCCTTATGTAAACTGGGAGGCGGATTTTGGGAAGTCGTTCTCCAATGAGTCATGGCAGAAGTCTCTTTCCCACACGTTTGCTGCTACTAAGAGCTCCAACTTGTGGGAAATGACGCAAAAGATAAACTTGCGTTGGTATATGACTCCCAGCTTTGCACCCCAGGCCTCTCCCCTATGTTGGAGACAATGCAGAGGAGAAGGATCGTTGTTCTACATCCTATGGAATTGTCCGAAAGCTCGGAAGCTTTGGGACAAAGTATCGGGCATCATAAATCAAGTAGCGGGTTCCCCTGTATTATTGACTCCTGAACTAGCGGTCTGTTCGTTGGGAATCGAGGATGTCTTGGCTCACTGCAGGACACCAATTATCCATATCCTACTGGCCTCTCGTTTTGCTATACTCAGACACTGGAAACAATGCGAGGCATCTGATATCTCTGAGGTGATTCGCATTGCGCAAACTCATGCTTCATATGAGTTGATTTTCGCTTCCTCAGCGAATAAAGCTGACCAAGCTTACAAATTGTGGGGTCCATGGTTGCAATGGTACTCCAGCAAGGGCCTACAAACTTGCTGACTATGCTGGATCTTTAGTTATAGCTGTTTTACCAATAAGCTGCACAGTATGTCTTCTTGACCTTTTTCTTGTTACCTCTTCTCTCTTTACTGTTGTTGATGCTCTACACCTGGTAATGTTACACCGTTATGAACAAGGGCAAGGTAACCTGGAATGGGATCCCGGGTGGGGGGGCCCTTCTCGAGTTGGCGCGGGCCTACGGTCACCCCCGGACCATTGATGAGGGATCCAGGCAGGGGCCGGGGTTGGCGCTTACCGGACTGGGTCCTCCTTTCCCCCTCCCCCCTATTAGCTCTTAGAATCGATACACTGCTGTAATGTGACTTGTATTGCTCCTTAATCCTAAAAGAGCGTCTTGTGTTGTATATGCTATATTTGTTGTATATGTTCTTTGTTTTATTTTGAAATATTCAATAAAAACCTTTTGGAATTAAAAAAAAATTCTTTTTACAAACAAAAAATGTTTTAATTTGTTTTTTTTTTAAGTAATCATCCCCTATTTCGATCTATGTAAACTCGGCTGTAAGTCAGTTACATATGGAATGTGCACAGACAATCTTTTTTCATGAAATGGGGTCTTTATCTGCACATTAGCTGCTCTGCCACTGTAGGAAAACGAGGTGAATGTGTTAATTGGTTATATTAAGTCATTTGAACAGTTTCCCATTTTAAAACAAATCCTAGCTTTGTCCATTAGACAGGAGTTTTTTAAAAGAAAAACTATACTGAGTGAAAAATATACTGTATGTTGCTATTTTTTCTTTTAAAAATACCAGCTGTCTGGCCATCAAACTGACTCTGAACAAGTCTGTACTCAACAGCCAGTGAAGCTGAAGACATAATTCATCCTATATGTAGCGCTACCCTTGTGGGAGCTGCTGGAAATATGCCTGGGTTCTTTTTCCCAGTGATTGCCCTTTAGCCAGGCCCACAATCACAGTCATTCTTTGGCTCAATGACAAGTCCAGGGGTGTTCTTTTTGGGGTTTTTATTTATGGGGCAACTTGGATACGGTTGGGGTATTGAATGGGATACTCCAAAAAAGTGAGGACAGTAAACTTCCTTCTGTAGAACCGTAAGCAAAGTCCTTGTAGAAGCAGACTGTGGACTTAGCTTTGTAGTAGTAGTGAGTAAAGGCACAGAGGCCTCCTCTTCTGAGCAATTATGGCACTTTTCCACTGCAAGTACCAGCTCAGCTCTACCCGGCCCTGCTTGGCCCGGTTTGCTTTTCCACTGCTGGTACCGCATGGTACGGTGTTGGAACGGTTCGGTACCGTATGGTTTGCTTTTCCACTAAAGTAGTACTAAAGTTAAGTGGGTGGGATAACAACGGGGTGGGTGGGATTCTCTGACCAATCAGTGGCTAGTAGTGACTGCATGCAAAGGATTGTGGGATATGGTACCGGGTATGGTACCTCTTGGAACCACAATCGAGGTGGTACTGTTTTTGAGAGCCGTACCGTTCGGTTCCATGCAGTGGAAAAGCGCCGCCGTACCGTACCATACCGTACCATACCGAACCGTTTCTACACCATACCATGCGGTACTAGCAGTGGAAAAGCACAAAAGCGAGCCGAACCGTTCGGTTCCATGCAGTGGAAAAGCGCAATTTAAGCAGAGTCCCTACACAAAGAACAAGATAGACTGAGCTCTGAATTGAATAGACCAGAATAACTAAATTTGCCCAACAACAAAACAGAAGCTTCACTGGATTCGGTGAGCCAGAACTACATGTACCTAATCCTAGCACCTATCTAGGAGGGTGCAACATATGCATACAGTGCCTTGAAAAAGTATTCATACCACTTGAAATTTTCCACATTTCGTCATCTTACAACCAAAAAACTTAAATGTATTTCATTGTGATAGACCAACACAAAGTGGCACATAATTGTGAAGTGGAAGGAAAATGATAAATAGTTTTTGAAATTTTCATACAAATAATTATCTGAAAAGTCTAGCGTGTATTTGTATTCAGCCCCCTTGAGTTAATAGAACCACTTTCTGCTGTAAATACAGCTGCAAGTCTTTTTGGGTTTGTCTCTACCAGCTTTGCACATCTAGAGTGACATTTTTGGCCCATTCTTCTTTGCAAAATAGTTAGAGCTCTGTCGGATTGGACGGTGAGCATCTGTGAACAGCAGTTTTCAAGTCTTGCCACAAATTCTCAATTGGATTTTGGACTGGGCCATCATTCTAACACATGAATATGCTTTGATCTAAACCAGGGGTCTTCAAACTAGGGCCCTCAAGTTGTTCAGGAACTACAATTCCCATGATGCTTAGTCATGTCTGTGAATATCAGAGTTTTGCATGGGAAGTGTAGTTCCTTAACAGATGGAGGGTTGTAGTATGGGGATCCCTGATCTAAACCATTCCATTGTAGATCTGGCTGTATGTTTAGGGTGGTTGTCCTGCTGGAAGGTGAACCTCCGCCCCAGTCTCCAGTCTTTTGCAGACTCCCACAGGTTTTCTTCTAAAATTGCCCTGTTTTTGGCTCCATCCATCTTCCCATCAACTCTTACAAGCTTCCTTGTCCCTGCTGAAGAAAAGCATCCCCACAACATGTTTGCTGTGCAGCCCCCCCCCCCCCCCCCCATGGCTTCTTGCAAACCGATAAACGGGACTTATGGCCTTCTTTCAAAAATTGGTTTCTTCTTTCCACTCTTCAATAAAGGCCAGTTTTGTGGAGTGCTTGACTGATAGTTGTCCTGTGGACAGATTCTCCCACCTGAGCTGTGGATCTCTGCAGCTCCTCCAGAGTTTCCATGGGCCACTTGGCTGCTTCTCTGAATAATGCTCTCCTTGCCTGGCCTGTCAGTTTAGGTGGACAGATATGTCTTGGTAGGTTTGCAGTTGCGCCATGCTCTTTACATTTTCGAATGATGGATTGAACAGTGCTCCATGAAATGTTCAAAGCCTGGGATATTATTTCATAATCTAACTTTATACTTCTCCCCAACTTTATCCTTGACCTGTTTGATATTTTCTTTGACCTTCATGATGCTGTTTGTTCACTAAGGTTTTCTAACAAACCTCTGAGGGATTCACAGAACAGCTGTATTTATACTGAGATTAAATTAAACAAAGGTAGACTCTATTTACTAATTAGGTGAATGCTGAAGCAATTGGTTCCACTAGATTTTAGTTAGGGGTATCAGAGAAAGGGGGGCTGAATACAAATGCACGCTTTTCAGATATTTATTTGTAAGAAATTGTGAAAACCATTTATCATTTTCCTTCCACTTTACAACTATGTTCCACTTCGTGTTGGTCTATCACATAAAATCCCAATAAAATACATTAACGTTTTTGGTTGTAACATAAAAAAATGTGGAAAATCCCAAGGGGTATGAATACTTTTTCAAGGCACTGTTCCCCACTCTGTCCACAACTAACAAAAAATGTTTTTCCTTTAGTTATACTTTAAAGCTAAATGCCAGGAATAATATTTTTTCAAACTTGCATTGGTGCAGCTTGGTTATATTAAATTCTTCATGTTTTACATCCAGAGGGCCACTAGGCATGCAGACATTCACTGTAGTTACTTGTTCTGAGTACTTCTCAATTTACTTGCCATATGTATACTAAACACAGGAGGTTGCTCACTTGGCATCGCCACCATTTAGAGAATGTCTTGTGATTTTAGCCAATAACACAAGGCATTCTCTGATTGGACGAGGCAAAGATGAAGGGAGAATGATATCACAATCCTTGCTTTGTCAAATCAGAGACTGACTTGTATTCAATGAAAGGCCGAGCAAACAGCACCAGTGTTCAGTATACAGATGGCAAGTCGCTCAAGCAGCATTTAGAAGAGATCAGCGCTGTGTGCATGAAGGTCAGCCTGCTACAGGGAATTTCTGCATCCTTAGCAGGCCTCTGGATGTGAGAGATAAAGAATTACAGTATCTCACAAAAATGAGTACACCCCTCAAATTTTTGTAAATATTTTATTATATCTTTTCATGTGACAAAACTGAAGAAATTGCACTTTGCTATAATGTAAAGTAGCGAGTGTACATTGTACAAAAAAATTACACATAAAGTGTAAATTTGCTGTCCCCTCAAAGTAACTCAACAAACTCAACACGCAGTCATTAATGTCTAAACCTCTGGCAACAAAAGTGAGTACACCCCTAAGTGAAAATACCCAGATTGGGCCCAATTAGCCACTTTCCCTACCCAGTGTCATGTAGACTCGTTAGCGTTACCAGGTGTCAGGTGTGAATGGGGAGCAGGTGTGTTAAATTTGGTGTTATCGCTCTCACTCTCTCATACTGGTCACTGGAAGTTAAACACCTCATGACAAAGAACCCTCTGAGGATCTGAAAAAAAGAATTGTTGCTCTACATAAAAATGGTCTAGACTATAATAAGATTGCAAAGACCCTGAAACTGAGCTGCAGCACTGTGTCCAAGACTATACAGCGGTTTATCAGGACAGGTTCCCATCAGAACAGGCCTCGCCATGGTCAATCAAAGAAATTGAGTGTATGTGTTCAGTGTCGTATGAGTGCCGCCAGCATTGCTGCAGATGTTGAAGGGGTGGAGGGGGTCAGCCTGTCAGTGCTCAGACCATACGCTGCACACTGCATCAAATTGGTCTGCATGGCTGTCGTCCCAGAAGGAAGCCTCTTCTAAAGATGATGCACGAGAAAGCCCTGAAACAATTTTCTGAAAAGAAGCAGACTAAGGACATGGATTACTGGAACCATGTCCTGTTGTCTGATGAGACCAAGATAAACCTATTTGATTCAGATGGTGTCAAGAGTGTGTGGCGGCAACCAGGTGAGGAATACAAAGACA
Source organism: Pelophylax lessonae (assembly GCF_965119305.1). Classification (NCBI taxonomy): domain Eukaryota; kingdom Metazoa; phylum Chordata; class Amphibia; order Anura; family Ranidae; genus Pelophylax; species Pelophylax lessonae. Next base: position 92,245,207 of record NC_138775.1, read on the forward strand.
AGTGTGTCTTGCCTACGGTCAAGCATGCTGGTGGGAGTGTCATGGTCTGGAGCTGCATGAGTGCTGCGGGCTCTGGGGAGCTACAGTTATTGAAAATATATAATAAAATATTTACAAAAATGTAAGGGGTGTACTGACTTTTGTGAGATACTGTAGATGTAACCAAGCCATATCAATGTGAGTTAAAAAAAAAAAAAAAGAGGATTCCTGGATTTCAGCTTGAAAGTTTTTAAGCCACTGGATCAGCATTACAGACAGGGAGCTAAAATTATCAGAATGAAAATTAGCAATGGTAGCTCACATATTTCCATGATCAGCGCAAGTAGTTCAGGGAGCAGTGATGTTGTGCAAAGTGCAACAAGCAATCACAACCTATTATATTTTAGGGATATTTATGGCATGTTCATATGGAATTTATGTCTGCTTAATTCATCAAAACAGTTTTGAGTATAAACATATACTAAATCATGTATAAAACAAGTATGTTCAAAATGTCACTTTAACAAGGAAATAAAAGCTGCTGACAGGTATAAAGTGCAGGCACTTTATACCTGTCAACAATAGATGACTTGCACATGGTACTGACAGTTCCTGTGTAAAAACTCTATGGTGGGCTGTATACTAAATGCGCATATTTGTGCATTTATGTAAGTACATGTATACACGCGTGAAAATTCTAGCTTTTTCTTAAAGTGATTGTAAACTCTCGTGTTTTTTTTTTTTAATAACAAACATGTTATACTTTCCTCCTCTGTGCAGTTGGTTGCACAGAATGGTCCGCATCCTCCTCTTCTCGGGTCCCTCTTCTGTGCTCCTGGCCCCTCCCTCCTGTCGAGTTCCCCCACAGCAAGCAGCTTGCTATGGGGGCACCCGAGCCGAGCTGCACCTCTGTGTGTCCATTCAGACATGAAGCCCCACCCCCTTTCCCCCTGATTGGTTAGCTGGCGTTGATTGACAGCATAGATAAAGATAAGATAAAAAAATGTGTGCCGTACAGTTATATGCATGTATTTGCACACATAGTCGCATACACTTAAAATACTGATAGGCAACTCAGATTGTTGTATTTTTTTTTTTTTTTTTATTAAAAAACTATGGGCTGCAATTAGATCAGTAAAAAAAAAAAGCACCTGAATGCCTAAAAATATGGCATTTTTAGGTGTCTGTGTAACAGGCCTTTGTCCTGCATATACCTGCAGTGGCTTTCAACACACCTGCTGAAGTGCCAGACTGTTCTGATGAGGGGAGGCTCTAACGCATCCTGATAGTGTTCATCCCTCCTGTCCTCATATATTCCTATTGATTTATCACAAAAATGATCTGCCTCACTGGGCAATAAGAATGTGCAGAAGGCGGCTAGTGGGCTTTGGACACATTTAGAAAGTGCAGAAGCTTTGTTCTATCAGAGGGCAGTAATGAGTAGGAATGCGCATGACAAAAAAACTTTGTTTAGTTTCGGAATCATTCATTAAATTATTAATTTTGTTTTTGTCATATTCTTTATGTTAGAATGGTTTGTATTCAGATTCGTTTTGTATATTTGGATTTATTTTTTTTATTTATTGTTCTGAATCGATCTGTATTTTCTGAATGTATTTCGTAAGATTAGCTATATTTGTTTTAATGTGTTCATTTGTTATTTTGGGAGATTACTTATGCACTCTTTTTGGGTTGAATGGAGTAGGAATCCATCAGAATCATAACATAACAATAGTATTAAACTAATTTTAGATTCATTCATTATGTTACGATTCAGAGATTCTGATGGATCCACCTCCATCCAACAAAAACACATCTTATTTCATTTTTATACCTTACTATATTTATTGCAATATTTTTCCATTTCATATGTAGTGCATTTTTTTATAATAATACGTAATTTTCGATGCTTCAAACATTAACAAAAGGCCCAAACTATTGCATCATGTCATCCAAATGAAACTAATGAATACAAATGTAGTTATTTTGTTAAAATTGGATTCATTGAAATATGTTACTATTCTGATTTGGAGATTCAGATACATCTGAATATCTGAATAACTAAAGTTTTGTTGAAATTTCGATTTGTAACTATGCACATGTTGAGCAAAGTGGTGGAACGGAAAGCTGCTGCAAGTAGTACATTCAGTGAGCAGCTTCTCTTTTGGGAGCCACTTTAAGGCCAGGTTCACACATATGCAGCTGCAGGTTCATGCCTGGGGTCCGGAGCGAATTAGGTCAGAATATTCAGAATATTTTTCCCAAATTTGCACCTGAATCAGACCAGAAGAAGCGTATGACCCTTTTTCAATGCGGACCGTGGCCGCCCCGGACCTGTGTGATCCGGCTCCGTTGAGAGCTGGTCACACTCGCCTATCATGCGAATTGGATACAGGGAAAGCCGCATCCAATTTGCATATGTGTGAAGCCAGCCTGACTGTTTTAGATGTTGAAAAAACATAATGGATTGTTTGTAAAGCATTTTTTCATGCTTTGCACCGAAAATGTGCATCATTCTTTTAGTAGCGTGATTGATAAATCTTCATCACAGAGTACTTGACTACAAAATGTTAATGTTCCAATAGCTGGCACTTAAGAAAATAACTGTATAATCAGTTGAAGTGCATAGGTATTAAAAAAAATGGCACATGTGAATATTCAGCCTGCATGATACAAGATTTTTATGAAACAGACTTTTTGGTTGTAATAACAAGAATTCTGTATTGGTCTAATTCCATCAATGGCAGTTTCAAGTCTCTGCCAATGCAAGAACCTTGGAGATCTGACATCATTAGATGTTGTAATTAGAGGTGCTGAGAGAGCGAACACTGAACAGTCTGTTGATGACATAGACATTCTCTTGACCAATGCCTCATTAAAAAGTATTTTCACTTTTGCAGTCATATAGTAAAGGTTTTTAAATTGTGTTTCCATTCACATACCTTGATTTAAAACAATTCTTAGATTTCTAGTTGTTTCTTTGGTGCAGGTTTTTATATAAAATTGTTGAAATTGTTCAGAATAGTTTGCAATGGGCAAAGACAGGTGTAACGACAGCCGATCAGCAGATCCCAGCCGTGAATCATTGGCCCCAGGACTTGCTAAAAGGGTCCCGCTGTGTACAATCACAGCTAATGCTACCAAGTGCTACCAGGGGGGCGTGCATGCACGTGACCCAAGCCCAGATGTAGGCAGGGACGTATGGGTACGTAACGTTGCTTTGCCTGTGCAGGCCACCAGTTCTGCAATATATTAAGGGTGGACGGTCCAGAAAGGGTTAATAAAGTGTCTAATTTATCTTGGTAAAAAATTGGCCAAACCCGTCAAGCTGTGTGTGTCATATAATACAAGGTAGGAGAATATAGGACAAGTCATAAAGAACAAGGATATAGATAGAAATACATAGAATATATATAAAGATGGGGTTGGAAGTTGGAAATTGCCCGCAAATTGTGTACAATTTTTGGGCAATTTTTTGGCATTTTGGTAAGGCACCGTGGTTGAAAAAGACTGAGCTAGATGGTATAACCTTTTTTTCCTTGTCCTTCTTTTTCTCTCATTTCCTCTATTTTAAGAAAAAAAATCATATTTTTGAATATTAGAGAATTGCAGAATACACTTCAAGAGGTCCAGGTAGTGGTATGATTGCCCAGTCTGTCATTTTCTTCTGCCAATAGGTGCTTTAGGTCCATGATAGAATTTATTTTGAATGCCCATTCTGTATTTGTGGGGATCTGAGTTAAGCTCCAGGGCAAGGGATTACAACCCTGAATACAGTAAAACCTTTTCTTTTTATCAGGCTGGGGGAATAATAACTATAGGTTTATAGGTGTATCTAATGCTAAAACCTGTTTTTCTTAGCTTTAGATGCTGGAGGAAATGGTTAGTTACTCTATCAGGATTTTATTGCTATCATTTTTTTATTTGTGCTGGTGACTACTATCATAGGTACTGAAAGTGAGGAAATGTAGACATTTTGAATTGTCACAAATGTAGACTGAGGGGAAATCTTCCAATAGGAACACTTGTTCTGGCAACAACTGTTTCCCGTTTAACTCATGGAGCAATACTTTGACTGATTCATGAGAGTGCATTTTTGTGTGTGTTTTTGTGTTTCCGTGTGTATGTGTGTAAATTGCAGCTTGAGATACTGAGTTCTGTGGATGACAGGCTTTTTACAGTAGTTAACCACTTGCCCACTGCTACGTCGCTAGCCTGTGAGGGTCTCAGGAGCGAGCGGGCGCCGCCGGAGGCGCGCTCCCGCTCCCGCGCGGTCACGGACCCCCCCCCGCACGTGTGACCGGTGGACCCGATCGTCCGCCGGTCACTCACGATTGTCGGTAGAGAGGGAGAAAGTCAGGCGGCTAATGTAAACAAGCCGCCTGTCATTCTCCCCAGTGTATGAATGATGATCATACGGTTCTACTATGTAGAACCGTTGATCACTGTTCATACATCTCAAGCCACAGCCAATCACAGTTAGAATCACGCCCCTAGGGACACACATAGCCCCTCCCTCTCAAAAAAAGTTAACCCCTTCACTGCCAGTGTAATTTTACAGTAACAGTGCATATTTATAGCACTGATTACTGTAGAAATGTCACTGGTAACCCAAAAAGTGTCAAAAATGTCAGTCAAGGGTCCGATCTGTCCGCCGCAATGTCGCAGTACCGCAAAAAAAATCGCAGATCGCCGCCATTACGCGTTAAAAAAAAACCAACAAAAATGACAAAAATCTTTCCCTTTGTTAGTAAACGCGATAACTTTTGTGCAAACCAATCAAAATACGCTTTTTGCGATTTTTTTTTTACCAAACATATGTAGCATAAAACAAATTGGCCGAAAATGTTAAAAAATTTTGATTTTTACTTTTTTTTTTTGGGGGGAATTTCATATAAAAAAATGTGAAAAATATTGTTGTTTTTGCAAAATTGACGCTCTTTTTTTGTTTATAGCGCATGATCAAAAAATCGCACAGGTGATCAAATACCACCAAAAGAAAGCTCTGTTTGTGGGGAAAAAAGGACGCCAAATTCGTTTAGGTACAGCGTCGCACGACCGCGCAATTGTCCGTTAAAATCACGCAGTGCCGAATCGCAAAATACCCCCTGGTCAGGAAGGGGGTAAAATCTTCCGGGGCTTAAGTGGTTAAGGAACACATATAAAACATATGAACACAACTCTACCTGCTGACTAAAAATAGGAATAAAAATATAAATATGAAATATTTCTTATTTATCCAAATAAAACAAAGATGGATATATTTTAAAATTATATTCTTATATACTGCAGGTGCAGGTATAAACAGCTCTAAAATATTATTGCTTCCTCTCTCTTCTGTTTGTAAGGTTCAAGAAACAGGCATAGTTGTCTGAATTGTGCTTTTTAAATTATTGTCTCACTTTTACAAAAAAATGTTTTGAGCTTTAGGTTTTAAGTATGCAGAAACACAGCGTCTTATGCTTACGTCGAGGATTTAATTGGTAAAGTGACCCTAAAGCTGCAGTCACGTCTGTCACTTGCCGCTGCAGCTCAAAGAAGATCCACATATAGCCAGGAGCCTCTCAGCCTGGGCATAGTGGCTGCCTTTGGACCCCTTCCCTTGAAAAACTGCATGATAAGACAATGCCACATAGGAAAATAGAGAGGGGATTGAACTACAGTGTATTTGGGGGGCTCATCAGCCTGGAACTTTATCTCTGCCCCCTGTACCCATGAGAACCAGGGCAGAAGAGAGAGAGAGCAGTCCTACAGACCAAAATTATTTCCGATCCAATACCAACTGCTTGGGGGCCCCGAGCTCAAGGATGAGGTCAATGTATTAGCAATGATGGGGAACAACATAGACTTGAGGGGGTATGATGGAGCCTATCTGTACTGCCTCCTCCTGAGACAGTACATACAGGCTCTGTACTGACGGTTTTCCAGTATTAATTACCCCATCTGTACTGTCTGTCCCCTTCATCCCCATCATCCACTGCCCCCCTGCACTACCTGTCCCTGTTATCAACTGCCCTCTCTGTACTCCCTGCCCCCATCATTAACTGCCTTTCTCCCCTTGCATTGTTTATTTGTGTCCTCCCACTGACCCTGACACAGCAACATTTTAACTTCCAAACACTCACCAATGTAGGGACATATTTCCTTCCAATGACATCACTAATGAATTGACAATTTTATACTTCATCAGTGTTAGCAGTATTTGTGGGTACGTAGTCTACGACATATGTGTGCAATGCATACAGTGAATAGATACAGGTTCTGTTTATTTATTCCTTTTGTAGCCAATTCCACTGTTGCATGGAGTCTTGCCTTACCAACCATTCACAATGGCACACAACGTGTGCTGCAGAACGACTTTTTGTCTACTATCCCAGGTTGCCCAAGGTATCCTTATCCTAGTCTTGCTCTCATTTTGTCACACTGTTTTTACTTTTTAACTGTAAAACTAGGAAGAATATCCTTATAGATATTGTTAACGTCTACATATTGTTTATACTGTTATTGATTGCAATCTGCCTGGACAGAGGAAGGGGAAGGGAGCCCAACCTATAATACTGCATGCAGGTCCACTGCATTCAGAAAACACTCCCGCAGAAGCAAGCAATATAAACAGAAATTTCAAACTTGTGTCATAGAATGATTTTACAAAAGTCGAGTATAAAGTATAAATTTTACAAGGGAGAAGAATGACTCATGGCATATGTGATAAATGGTGTCGAAGTAAATAAAAGTGTTTAGTTATTCTCCAGAAAATCTACATTATATAAAAATGGGCATTACCATATGAATGGGAAGTCAAAAGGATGTATTAAGCCGATCATAAACACAGGTTGCAGGAAAGAAAATCGCTCAATTCCCTCATCAACACAGTCAGTGTTTATGGGGAATCTCTCCTTCTGAGCCATTGGGTTCTCCTGGCATGCCTGCCAGGAAAACACAGTGATTACTGCTAGTGGCTATAAAAGCCACTAGCAATAATCACCTGTAACATTTGACAGGCTGGTTTTACTCAAGTTGATTGATAGATAGATCAACTTGGGTACAATCAGCCTGCCCCTACACAGTTAGAATCTCGGCTGCTTCCTGCTGAACCGGCCAAGATTTGAACCATTTATGGCCGGCTTTACACAAAGTGAGCTTATGAACTGGTGTTAGAGTTGGCATGGGCTGTTCTCGAGTGTATTTACTCTAATCGGGTAATATGTAGACAGCTTGGGTGAAAAGAAAAGAACATGGAAATGGTGACAATTATATTCTCTGATAGCAGAAAAAGAGAAAAAGGAAAACGGTTGGGGGATGGGGGTGACTTACCAAGGAGGATAAGGCCCACGGAGGGCAGCAAGGTGTACTATCATATATGCAACAAGGTGGGGTCAAACTCATCAGAATGTAGGTATTGTATGCAAGGGGACCCGACCTTCAGGAATTTCCTGTGAGTGTCATTGTGAGCTTCTCATTAATCAAGGGGCTGTGACTCTTTGTTTAACCTACCCAACAGGTAATGTAGTCCAAAAATACAATCTGGCAATTACTTGCCCAGGTGCAAATAAACATACAGGTATATGACTAATTTTCCTTTGAGTTTAGTTATGTCAGTGGGAAGGCAGTCGTATATATGTATTTAACTATTCTTTCTTGAAATAAACCTAAAGTCTGTGGGTCATGTAAGAATCTCCTTTCAAATGTAGAGAAAACTAAGCCGGTCTCAGATTTAACTTTCAGGAGAGAGTGGAGGAAATGGGGGATTTGAATGTATTTACAGCATTCAACACTGGTTACCTTCCAAGGCTTACGGAGGTTGTAAAAAGTCTTCATTTCTGTGAAGGTAAATAAGCTGCATGCAAAATCTATATTTATTGAGTTATACAATAGATGCCACACAGAGAGCCTTTATTGTAGTCTAGCATACATAAATCACATCAGGGCACGCAAACACATATGTTCTATTACAGCAGATTTTAAATAGGAAACAAGATGCCAAGTAGCAGACCTCTCTTGTATGGTCAATTGAAACATAGTTACCAAGACATATATAAAGGCTAAGAAAAGGAAAATGAAGAACAGAAGAACATAAAAGAAACACCCTCCTGTTGCCATGCATCCTGGAGCTAGTACCAAATAGGTTTTATGCATATTTGACCACTTCAGAGATCCAGATAAACACAATGGGCTCTTCATATGCCAGGCAAAATAAGGTGCAATTTATTATTCCTATTAAGGAAAATGGAGGGGGGGGGGGGGATAAGCCTACTTGAAAATGTTTCTATTGTTTTAAAGACTGGCATAACATCTGCTTAGAAAGGGAAGGGCGTCATTGTGTCCGGAGCCATATGAGGTTGTAATATTTAAATAAGATTATAGCTAAAGCTTGTGTGCAGCATGATGGCTTGTCAGGGGGGTGATCTGGCCAGCAACATATTATTTACGTAAATTTGGTTATCTAAGACCACTGGAAAGTTTATTACATTATACAATTTGGCAAGCTACAGTACTTTGGGTCTTGTGTGCCCTATAAATTGTAGCAATATGTATTTTTTTGATACCTAAGACTTTCAATAGGTAATGGTAGAACCCATAAGAAATACAATAGTTTTGTTAGCTATATCATTTTCAATGTGTATATTCTTCCTATAGAAGAAATAGGAAGGGAATGCCGGGTGCGCAGGAGTCATGAGAGTTCTCTAAAAAGGCTTGTGCACCTTGTCCCAAATAGTATGCTATAGAAGGGGGTAATATAAATTCCTAACTAGGGAAAGTTGGATTTCCGTTTGAACTGAAATTTGGATTGAATGTGAAGAAGTGTATGGTGATCCAAAGGCCTAGACTTCATTTACACAAAGGCCCAAGAGATTGCAAAATGACAAAAGGGTATTAAGTAGGTCTGGAAGAAATATGTGTGGATTAGAGATATTGAAAATATTTTTTGTCAGCAAAAAGTAAAGCTTTATGATGTATGCCCACTATTTGTAGCCTTGTATATTAGGATATATTGTATATTAGGATTGGTTCAGATTACCATCACCACGTCAATGCTGAATCCAAAACAATTCAGTAAAGCCACTATATCAAAAATTAGGTTTGAGATAAGAGAAAAGCGCCAAGATCCATTTAAGATATGAAGCCCCATTTCTTAGAGTAAATGTAGAGAGTGTATCAAACGCCGTTCACACAACAAGTGAATACAACATAGTTCTGAACAATCTTCTGTGGACAAGATGAATTGGTTGGACGATGTAGTGACTGTTATCTTCTTCTTGGTGACCAGGTGTGGGGATCAGCATTGGGTTTAGTTATCAAAACTGTACTGGCCACTAACTGGATCATTGTCTTTCAAAAGAGGTTTTGGCAATCTGAACTTAAATTCTGTAGCCACCAAGGTAAGCGTGCCAACTTGCTCTCTTATCCCTTAAAACTGGACTCCAACCATTTATACAGACACAGTTTGGTCCAGATATATACTCATTAAAAAATACATGTTTAATACAACTGTCATAAGTACCTGAATATGTGTTTGTATCTAGCGTTCTACAATCCTCTGCCCAGCAGCACTCAGTCTGGGAAGAGTGAATGAGCACTATGAGCTAATCAGGCATTGTTTCTTTGTTCATGAAGCTCTAATTCAAACATTATAAACATACACTCAGGATGGATGTGCACAGAGATTACCTCAGCAGCCTGCTGCTATTCATTCATTTTCCAATTAGCAGATTGGGGTGGGTCACAAGACCAGTTTAATGGAATTACTAATTGTTTGGTAGATAAAAGCAATTCACATACATATATTTCCACATTTTTTTTTATTAATGTTTCGCAGAGCAACACATGACCCAGAGTCTAAAATTTCCATGAATACCCTATGGCAACCATGTGAGACAGTTGATTCTAATATGGCAGGGTTCGCAAAGTATTCAGCGGATACATCTATATCAAAGTTTATAAGGGGAAGAACTATCTTGGGTTGTATTAATACAATCAATCAGAATTTCACTCCCCAGCTGTCATTTTTCAGTAAAGAACCCGAATCAGATAGTCAGAATTGTTTATTGATGTGGAGTTTGGTTATATCTTAAAGCAGTGTTAAACTCAAAACCAAAAATGTAATACATTGCAGCTTACCACTCATTAGATGTGATGGCTGGTTGTTTTCTTCTCTTAGGGCTTTTTGGTCTGTTTTCACCTGGAGATCTGGTCAGTAATACATCTCCTGTATTAGAGTGCCTCCACTCTGGAAAAAGGAGCACAGGGGTATCTTTGGACAGAAGCACCCCACAGTAATTCAATTCTGCCACTAAATGGCCACAGTCTTCTGGGTTGAATGACACTGGACAGGGAAACTAGGAACATACTGTGGGGGACATAATTTATCAGCTCTACTAGGAAATGCTAAACAGTAATTATGGAGTCATATTTGAGACATATTTATCACATAAGGAATCCTAATTTAGAATTTTCCCCTTGGCTGCTCTGAAATAGCACTGTGACAGAATAAAACCTGTCCCTGATCTCTTCTTCTATAGAAATCTGTCTCATCTTGATGAAAATCTGTGTTATCTCCAATGGTAAATTTGTAGCAGACCTGTGCAAATCAATCTCAGTTGACTAAGTGTATCAGTTGTGGATATTTTTTAACTGATTCGTGACAAATGTCCTCATACATGTGTAATACTATATCTCACCCACAGGTGGTTTAGTGAGCTTTTGATCTTGTGTATTTAAAGATGGCTGCTGCATATCCAATCGACCGTGAGGTTGTGGGGAGAAGTGCAACCATGTGTTGCTGACCTCCCTCGCAAAATGACCTGTGAGTGGTCAAAAGTATTGATTACATCCTGTCGGTGGTCTCTGGTATTACAGGACTATAAATAGAGTTCATAGCATGAGGCATAGTCTGTATTTTGGAGCTGTGGAAAGACCAAGCATGCAGCCAGTGTATATTTTGGGATATTGGGAATATGAGTGTATGTTTAAGTCGTGGTATTTTGTGTAATGTTTATGGTAAATTTTATGTGTAAGGAACTTTACTTATTTTGATACCCAGTAAAGTTTTTTTTTATGCTTTTTTATCAAAACTGTTCTTGGTGTGTCTGTTCATTTTAAATATTCACTAGATATTTCAGTGGCTGTCCAGTATACCTTCATTATAAAGTTTGTTGTTCCCACATTTGATACACTAAGGAAGCTCAAACATTATGATTTTTTTTTTCTTTCATCCAGAAGGTTAAACAAAAGAAAATGCCTCCATTCCCAAATCCACTCATTTGATGTGGATGGGAGAATCCTCCCACTGTACTATTGTATTCTGGTAGCGGGGAGCCTTCCTCACCAGCCAAGTACAATGATCAGTGTTGCTGGCTGTAGCTGGCGGCACTGATTGTTCGAGAAGAACCCGACAGGCTGATTGTACACAAGTCAATCAATAAATCGACTTGTGTTCAACCACCCTGCTCATACATGGATTGAAATTTGGCAGGTTCCTGCTGAACCGGCTACATTTTGATCCATATATGGCTGGCTTAATTTATATATAAAACAAGTGCAGCCCTCCATGTGTTATAGTGATGAAACCAAAATGTGAATATAAAGTATATGCACCAAAAAATAAATTACTGATAAATCTCTCAACTAAAAACATCTACATTAAATAAATTGGTATAACATTCCTGATCCAAAATGAGTGAAAAAAAAAAAAACACTTTAAATAGCATTCCACCAAAAAGTTCCGCAAACTTATGTGACTAAAGGGCCATACACACTATCAGATTATCTGAAGACTTTTTCCTTCAGATTTACCTTTTCTATGTAGTGCAAGGGCCTGCCGGATTGCATACAAAATGAAAGTGTTTAGGTTTGACCTCATATTATATGGTTTTGGTAAGTTTGAAGGAAAAAGTCTTTAGATAATCTGATAGTGTGTATGGCCCTTAATATGTGATTATAAGCTCTGAAAAGTGTCCACAGAAATCAAAGCGTTCATAAATATTCATCCAAAGAACTCTTCATTCAGTGTCACCCTGTGTTTAGCAAACATGTGAAAAAAAATGCGCTCACCATCAGGATTTTACCCCTATGCTGTATACAGGTGCATCTCAAAAAAATTAGAATACATTGAAAAAGTTAATTTATTTTAGTAATTCAATTCAAAATGTAAAACACATATATGTTATATAGATTCGTTACACACAGAGTGATATATTTGAAGCATTTCTTTATTTTAATTTTGTGATTATGTTATCAAAAACACAAATTCAGTATCTCAGAAAATTAGAATAATAAATAAGACCAATAAAGAAAAAAATGTTTTTAATACAGAAATGTTCGCTTACTGAAAAGTATGTCCATGTACAGTATAGCATGCATTTAATACTTTTGCATGAATTACTGCATTAATGTGGCATGGCATGGAGGCGATCAGCCTGTGGCACTGCTGAGGTGTTATGGAAGCCCAGGTTGCTTTAATAGCGGCCTTCAGCTCATCTGCATTGTTGGGTCTGGTGTCTCTCATCTTCCTCTTGCCAATACCCCACAGATTCTCTATGAGGTTTAGGTCAGGCAAGTTTGCTGGCCAATCAAGCACAGTGATACCATGATCAGGTATTGGTACTTTTGGCAGTGTGGGCAGGTGCCAAGTCCTGCTGGAATATGAAACCAGCATCTCCATAAAGCTGGTCAGCAGAGGGAAGCATGAAGTGCTCTAGTATTTCCTGCTCGAGGGCTGCACTGACTTTGGACATGATGAAACAGAGTGGACCAACACCAGCAGATGACATGGCTCCCCAAATCATCACTGACTGTGGAAAATTTTGCATTTCATTTGAAAATCAAGGTCCCAGAGTCAGGAGAAAGAGTGAGGAGGCATGTTTCATGAGGTCCACTGTGAAGTTTTCACAGTCAGCGATGATTTGGGGAGCCAAGTCATCTTCTGGTGTTGGTCCACTGTGTGTTATCAAGTCCAAAGTCAGTGCATCCCTCTACTAGATAATTCTGGTGCACTTACGCTTCCCTCTGCTGACCAGCTTTATGGAGATGCTGCTTTCATTTTCCAGCAGGACTTGGTACCAATACCTGGTTTAATGAGCATAGTATAGACTTTGACTTTGAATTTTAATGGTTGAACTAGAATTGTGTCTTTATTTCAACCTGACTTACAATTTAACTGACAGACAGCCTGATCTGCATCTAAATATTCTGCAATTTACATAATAAACCTACCTCCGTGAGTGCAGGACTTCTTGGACAACCACCCCTGCACTCAGGGTTTAATGATGCAAAGTGTTGCTGACATGATGACGTCAGCGCATTGCTCTCTGCATCAATAGAACAATATAACACCCCCCCCCCCCCCAATCCCCACTTCTAGAAATGAGGGTCAGCTGAAGAGAACCCTGTGCGCTCCTCATCATTAATGTACCATACGTCTGGGTTTGAGGTCACCCGCACGGGATGGTCTCACCTTCCCCATACTGACTCCCCACTTCTTTCCTCTTTCCTTACTGCTTTTACCCTTTACTGGGTGTCTCACCTCTCCCCTTCTCCTCTTTCTGCTTGATATCTTTCTTGTCCTTCCCTGCATCCTCCTCCGCTTCCCTTCCCTGAAAATTTCAATGTTATCATGGAGTTGATATGGTTTGGACCCACAGATATCCTCTGTTCCTCTGATTTGATCACAATCTACGCCTGGGTTCTGTGTTTGATTTATGCTGAATATGCATTTATTCTATGTATTGAACTTCCATGCCTTCATCTTATGTCTTGGTTTACAGTATTCTAACATGCCTACATTTGACGTACACTTCTTTTGGTTATACGCATTTTGTATTTATTGTTATGCTTAATAAAGAATTTGAAAAAGAAGAGAACCCTGTGCATTTGAATGGTCTGAAAAGGGAAGGTAAAGTATACCTAAAGGCAATACTTTTTTTTAAGTTTTGGATAGAACCCGTCAGATTTGTATTGCTGTCTGTGCCCCTGTTAAGGATTCATCCTCTCTATTTGTCCTGTTTACCATTATCATTGAAAGTAAAGGTAATGAAAATCCCAAATTTTGGGATGTCCCCAGAAAAAATCTTCCAATCAGGATACTTGTTCTGGTGGCCTGGGGGTCCCCAAGAGATTCCCTTAATTTGCAGGGCTTTCCTCTCACTTCCTGTTTGGCTTTGAGACAGGAAGTAAAGGCAAATCTCTGTAATGGGACACAGATGGCGAAAGAAAATCTCACAGGGCCCTTATTCTATCCAAAATGGAAAAAAGTTTTACCTATAGTTCTACTTTAAAGAAAAAAAAAAAAAAAACAGGATTGAGGAAAAACTGAATTTTTTAACCTTTTTTAATTGAATAGTATTTGCACTGATTACTTAGAGCAGTATTAAACCCAAAAACAAAAAAAAATATTAGGTTGCAGCTTACCAATTCTTGTTTGGTGATTGCTTTAGTTTTCTTCTAATATGCTTTTATTTCTTTATTTTCGCCTGGTGATTCAGCCAGTAAGCCTGTTATTTTTCAACTTCCTTTAAAAGACCAAACTATCCAGACAAAGTAGAAGTTAGAGGGTTGAGACAAAACATTGACCACAAACAGGGATGCCTATAATGATCAGTTTTTATTCATGTATTTAAAATCCTTATCCCAAAAAGAAAAAAAGACTGCTTGCTATAACTGTATAAAAAGTGTTAGCTGAAGTTCAGCTTTAATTTGTTAATCCACTCCATCTAAATCTGGTAGTCTAAAGCCTCGTACACACGATCAGATTATCGAAAGATCTTGAGTCCGATTTTTGTTGCATGCTTGTCTCATATCGAAAGTGTAACAAGGACATAGGCGCTAAGGCTGACAGTACAGGGGGGGGGGGGGTACCAAGGAAAGGGGGGGTATTATAAAAAAAAACGATATGCTGGGTATGAGCTAGGACGTCCATGTGCTTAGGGCTGCCATCCAGGGGAAAGACTGAAACCAGGTATCCGGAGCTGTGGTAAAAATTGAAGGAGAGAGAGGCGCCTCTAAGTGCAGGTATCCAATTTAATGAAATCCCAGAGAGTCCTGAGTCCTGCAGAGCGGTGTCTGGGGCGTCTCTTAGCTTCTAGTGGTCTCTGTGTAAAGCCGGCTGTTACGGTGGTGGAAATCCGACCAGAACGAGGCTTGGGACGCTGGGAACGTGCCATCACCAATATGCGATGCGTTTCAGAGCATGTGTGCTGCAAATGGAACGGCAGCCGCGCTCCTTTATCAAGCTGGAATGTGGCTGTCTAAGAGGGGCTTAAATGTACAACTAGGGGGTGGAGCTAGGCTCGTATATGCTGATGAGTAAGAGAGTCAATTAGTAAGTCCATTTGACAGCAGAGGTCGTAATGAGAGGATAAAATATCAAAGCATGTGATGTGTCCAGATAAAAAATACATTTTGATTTAAAAATTAGGAGTAAACAGAAGGCGGAAAAGAAAAGGGAGTACTATCTTAGGCAAAGTATACAATTGACTAATGTGAGTAAACATACATGTAATGAGGACAATACATATACAGTAAAACCTTGGATTGCGAGCATAATTCGTTCCGGAAGCATGCTTGTAATCCAAAGCACTCTTATATCAAAGCAAATTTCCCCATAAGAAATAATGGAAACTCAGATGATTAGTTCCACAACCATTTATTCATAAGTCCTTCAGTTTATAGTCCATATAAAAAGATTATAGCATTGCGATAGGTTATATAACCATAAAATGTCCATCCACAAATAGCCGCTTCCACAAGGGGATTAGATGCAAAATCCAGCAGGAGCTCCAGAGTATCAAAGAGAAGAGAGGCGCCTCTAAGTGTAGCAATATGGTTCCATTTAATGAAGGTACAACATTTAGCAACTCACAGGGTTGATGAATAAAACAGGCATATCTAAGTATGCAGGCATCCAGGGTAAAGCTGTCCACATAGACCATCCTCTGCACCGCCGGCTGCCAGTCTGTAATCCTGACCGGGAAGACCACCCTGCAGTAAAGCGATCTGAAAGCGAGGGGCAGTATGGAAGGGATGACGTAGATGGCGGTGCGGAGGATGGTCTATGTGGACAGCTTTAGCCTGGATGCCTGCATACTTAGATGTGCCTGTTCCAATCATCAACCATGTGAGTTGCTAAATGTTGTACCTTCATTAAATTTAACCATATTGCTACACTTAGAGGCGCCTCTCTTCTCTTTTATACTCAGCTGTGACTTAAAGCTACTTGTATATCAAGACATCGCTTGTATATCAAGTCACAATTTATTTGAAAATTTTGCTTGTCTTGCAAAGCGCTCTTAAACCAAGTTACTCTTAAACCAAGGTTTTACTGTACATATATTTAGTTTATACATATTCAGATGAAAGGTCATTGGATCAACATATAAAGTTGTATTGGAGCAACACAATTCAAAAAATGCAAACACACAAAATATAAAATATGGAATGAAAAGGCTTCTCTAGACCATGGTCATTAACCGCTTGCCGGAGCCCTGTGCAGGCAAAGTGACGTACCGGTATAGGGGGCGCGCGCGCGCTGCCGGAGGCGCGCTCCCGCCCCAGAACGATCACAGACACCTCAGTGCGAGTGACCGGTGGACCCGATGTCCGCCGGTCACTCGCGATAGTCTGTTACAGAGGGAAAAAGGCAGGCGGCTAATGTAAACAAAGCCGCCTGTCATTCTTCCCTGTGTAACAGCAGAGATCATACGGTCCTGCTACGTAGATCTCTGCTGTTACATAAAAAGCCACATCCCTGCACAGTAAGAAGCATGCCCCTAGGGACACACTTAACCCCTCCTTCCCCAATAAAGTTAACCCCTTCCCTGCCAGTGTCATTTTTACAGTAACAGTGCATATGTATAGCACTGATTACTGTAGTAATGTCACTGGCACCCCCAAAAGTGTCAAAAATGTCAGTCAAGGGTCCGATCTGTCCGCCGCAATGTCGCAGTCCCGCAAAAAAAATCGCAGATCACCGTCATTACTCGTTAAAAAAAAAACACCAAAAATGACAGAAATCTTTCCCTTAGTTAGTAAACGCAATAACTTTTGCGCAAACCAATCAAAATACGCTTATTGCAATTTTTTTTACCAAACATATGTAGCAGAAAACAAATTGGCCAAAAATGTTAAAAAATTTAAATTTTTACATTTTTTGGGGAATTTCATATAAAAAAATGTGAAAAATATTGTTATTTTTGCAAAATTGTCGCTCTTTTTTAATTTATAGCGCATGGTCAAAAAATCGCAGAGGTGATCAAATACCACCAAAAGAAAACTCTGTTTGTGGGGAAAAAAAGGACGTCAAATTTGTTTAGGTACAGCGTCGCACGACAGGGAAATTGTCCGTTAAACTCACACAGTGCCGAATCGCAAAATAGGTCCTGGTCAGGAAGGGGGTAAAATCTTCCGGGGCTTAAGTGGTTAAACAAATCAGTGAGCAATGGACTATCTATGTGTTATAGTCCTGCAAGGAGAGTATATTACATATGTATAGTATGTGTGGTTACATTACCCTGTACAATATATAGTGATAATAATATAATGATAATAATAATGAATAATATACCTCTACTGTTTCTTTATTTTTTTATTAAACCCCTGTCCTTTAAGACGCGTGCTTTAGTAACAGGGAATCGTGTCCAGAGCATTCCAATTCATCCTGAGCAATGGTTTTGGGGAGTGGCATATGTGGTAAAGTACAGTACTTTCATGATGTGTAAACATAAAAGCACAGGAAGTGATGTGTTTCAAATACAGCAACTTCTCATTTGCTCTTTCTTCAGTGCCAAATAATACAGATTTTTAGAATTTTTTAATGTGTGAGAATATTTTCCTGTCTGTTGCAGCCCATTAGTATCACTAGTGAGAAAATGGAAGTGAAACGTATAGAACGCTTCACACCCCAGCTGCCTTTTGTTGACCTTGCAGAATCATTTTCTTTGCAAGTGCTACTGTTAATGCTCGCTGTACAGCAGTGTGCTGTTCGCTGTCCTGCAATTCTAAAGTAGTGCCAGCTGGGTGCGCTGTAGAGTTCAAATGAAATTCAAAGCAATGCCAGATGGGAAGTATGAAGACGTGTTAAATGTTGAATCACACACTTCTAAAATGATTCATTCAATTCAATAGGAATTTTGAGATTATCCACTTATAACATCTAATGAAACATTAATATTTGTAAGGAATCTAAATGTGCATCTTATGTTGCAGAAATTATTTGGAAAATTTGTACTAATGAGAGTCTATAGCTCGTACAAAAGCCCTTAAAGTGACATCAAACTAGTTTTAAAAATGTAAGTTTGTATTGCTAACTCAAAATTCCTCAATTTCTCCTAACTCAAATTTTTTTGCTGACTTCTGACTTCCTGCTGGAGGGTGGCTACATTTGTTCGCTGTGCTCCCACTGTATGTAGGAACAGAACCACTCTCTGTTGCTCTTTCCTGAAATTAGGGACTATGAAATATGGGATTTGTAGTGTACATAGAAAAGTGCACACAACCACAGGTAAAGGGTAAGTCCAGGCAAAACCTAACTAACGCTAAACCTGCTCTGTGCCACATTTTAAACCAAATCTATCCAACCCTGTAAAGCAAAAATCGCTGTACTTACCTATTCTGCACCCAATCCGGTCTCCAGCTGTGTGCAGGGGAGAACCGACAACGACTGTGAAATGAATGGGAAGTGACGTCACTCATAGACTTACTATGGGGCTTTTGTTGTCGAGTGCCTCTTCTGCACCCACCTCCACGCTAAAGTCACCATTGACAGCTCAGCGTGGGACCGAACCAAAACGGCTGCAGAATAGGTAAGTACAGCGATTTTTGCTTTACAGGGTTAGCTAGGTTGGGTTCAGAATGTGGCACAGAGCAGGTTTAGCGTTAGTTAGGTTTTGCCTGGACTTCTCCTTTAATGTTCACTGCTCATTCCAAACAAACAGAAGTGAGGGGGGGCAAAAGAGGTTTGGGAGCTCACAGAGGATGTAACAAGGAGGCATAAAACAACAGTAAGATATAATTGAGTTAAAAAATAGATTGCAGGGCAATTAAATAGTTGATGTGAATGCATTATTTCGGAGAATAAGGTTTTTATTTATATTGTCCCTATAATTTGTTTAATACAACTTGCAATATACTTACATGTATTTTCAAGAGTACAGTGTTGAAATTCTGACTATTCTTTATTTGATATAGGCTGCAGGCTTTATATTACTATAGCTGTAAAAAAAAAAAAAAACTGAATCACACTGATAATTACTGAAAACACAGTCAGCTTCTGCAGGACTTGGTGGGTCCGTCACCGCAAAAGCTACGATCCAAAAATGGTGAGCCACGCAAAATAAAAGCCAGCATTTATTTTCGTAAGTTTAAAGCATATGTCAAGGAAAAAAAAAAAAAAAAAAAAAAATATATATATATATATATATATATATATATATATATATATACGTATATACATACCGTATTTTCACGACTATAAGGCGCACCGGATTATAAGGCGCAGTATCAGTGAATGGTAAATTTTCAAACTATTTTCATATATAAGGCGCACCGGATTATAAGGCGCACCGGATTATAAGGCGCGCTTTTTTTTTTTGGAGCGTTGATCCGCGCAAGGTTTACTGGCAGGTGCTCATCGCGAACCCTCGGATGACAGTTCTGGCGGATACTTTATGCCAGGCATCCACTATCCACTGGCACACAGTGGCATTACTGGCCCGGCGTTGCCTCCCGGTCTTAGTGAAGGAGTGCTCTCCTTCCATCATCCAGTTTTCCCACGTGATTCGCAGTTTCGCCTTGAAGGAACGATTGACACTTATGTCCAGTGGTTGCACCCCTTTGGTCAAACCATCCAGTTAACGGTAAATTTTCAAACTATTTTCATATATAAGGCGCACCGGATTATAAGGTGCACTGCCAGTTTTTGATCAAATTTTAGGATTTTCAGTGCGCCTTATAGTCCGAAAAATACGATATATATATATATATATATATATATATATATATATATATATATATATATCGCATCTCTTGAATACATGCAGATTTCACCATGTGTTATCCCTTTAACCCTTGAAAATGGAGGGTGGGTCATAAAATGTACCCGCCCTCTATGTATGGGGCCGTGGCAAGACAGTAGTTTTTAAAGCTGTTTTATAAAAAAAAAAAATGGATTTTTGTAAGATCTTACCGTAAAATCCTTTTCTCTTAGCTCATTGACAGACGTAGTCCTCAGTGATACACCACCTTCGGGTTATGTTGCCTCCACAGGAGCAGGACTAGACAGGAAATTAAAAAGCTCTGGCCACACCCTAGGGGCAGTCCCAGAGGGTATATCCTCTCTCTCTCTGCCTCAGCAAATCAGTTATGTGAAAAAGCAGTCTTTAGAGATTCAACCCAACCCAACTCAAAAAACAGAGGGGCGGGGACTACGTCTGTCAATGAGCTAAGAGAAAAGGATTTTACGGTAAGATCTTACAAAAATCCATTTTTCTCTAGCGCTCATTGACAGACGTAGTCCTCGGTGATACAGCACCTTCGGGACGTCCCAGAGCAGTATCACAACTGAGGGGTGGGAAAACGAAATCAAATCCCAATCTAGAAGGCCCAACCGGTGCCAACTAGAAGTTTACAATGCTCATCCTTAATGATGAGACTCAAACAGAAAAAAACCCTCGAGGTAGACCACCGGTCTCCTCAAATTGCGGCCTGCAAAACCTTGCGGCCAAATGAGGCATCCGCCGATGCCGTCACATCAATTTTATAGAATTTTGTAAAGGTATGTACCGACGACCAGGTGGCCGCCTTACATACCTGGACCACTGACGCCTGATGGCGAAAGGCCCAGGAAGTACTGAGCGCTCGAGTGGAGTGCGCCCTAACAGGGAACGGAGGACTCTGACCCTTAATAGAATAAGCCTGTACCACCGTTTGTCTAATCCATTTGGCAATGGTCGCGGCAGATGCAGGCAAACCCTTTCTGGGGCCATCCGTGATCACAAAAAGTGAATCCGTCTTACGGAATGATTCCGTAGCTTTCAGGTATACCCTGATTGCCCGAACCACATCTAAGGAATGCAACGCATGTTCCCGATGATGCTTGGGCTGAGGACACAAGGAAGGTAGTACAATATCTTCATTCAGATGAAAATCTGAAACCACCTTAGGAAGAAAGGATGGCTTAGGATGAAGTACTACCTTATCCCTATGAATCACTAGGTATGGGGACTGGCATGATAATGCAGCCAGTTCTGACACCCTGCGAGCAGAAGTAATAGCCACCAAGAAGGCCACCTTCTGGGATAAAGTAAGCAAATGAATCTCCCTGATGTTTTCAAAGGGAGGTTTCTGTAGAACCGACAAAACCAAATTAAGATCCCAGGGCGGTAAGGGCGCGCGGACTGGAGGAGCCAGGTGCCGCACCCCCTGGATGAAATTCCGCACCAAGGACTTGGTAGCTAAAGGTTTCTGAAAGAAGATTGCTAATGCTGAAACTTGACCCTTGATGGTGCTCAAGGCTAGCTTCTGCTCAACCCCTTGTTGTAAAAAGGCCAATATTCGAGTCACCGAATAGGTACGTGGAGGAAATCCTAAAGATTCGCACCACGCAATATAAGTCTTCCATGTGTGATAATAGACCTTGCTGGAAGTCGCTTTCCTTGCTTTAATAAGGGTAGGAATGACTGAAGTAGACAAACCTCTGTCCTTCAGTACTTGGGTCTCAATGGCCAGGCCATTAAACCCAGCGACTGTAAGGCATGATGGTAAATTGGTCCTTGAGACCACAGACACTCCCTGAGACGAAGTTCCCACGGAACGTCTGCGACTAGCATGTCCAAGTCGGCCAGGCCGGCTTGAGGAGGCCAGCCTAGAATTTCTAGGACCACTGGCGCTGATAGAATCTGAACCAGGCGTCCCTAGAGGTATCTGGCCCCGACCATCCGAGAAAGTCTGGTCGTTTTCTGTTCCCACACATTTATCAGATACCTGATTGTTATCAGGAAGGGTGATCTTTTCTGGTTGAACCTCAGGGACCGAAGTCACCCGACTAGAGGCTACTTGGCCTATCTGGTCAACCAGATCCGATTCCTGTGAGGTATAGGGACTAATCTTAGGAAAAGGTAAAGGAAAAGATCTATTCAGGGAACGGTAACTACCGCTTCCTGTAGTACTTAAATGTTGGAAGGGAAGAATCGCACCGGTAGTAGTGGTTGATGCTCGATCTAATGTCCTGAATACCGGTGAAAACGTCCCCCCACCCTGAAACCGGGTGGGGGCGCACCTTCAGGCTGTGTACTCCTTTGCTTCGGGTTTGGCTGGGTTGGTCCTCTGCTTGTCCGACCAGCCCTTCTTGAACCCTCCTGGAGGAGTCTTGCCTTTCCCGCTAGTACCAGCCGAGCGCCCTTTATGGGCGGTAAAGAAAGGTCCTCGCTTGTTGCGAGGTCCCTTAGCTTTTGCAGCCTGTGGCAAAAAAGTGCTCTTGCCCCCAGTGGCATCCTTAATGATTTCATCTAGGTTGGCCCCAAATAGACGATTCCCCTGAAAAGGGAGATTTGTCAAGGTCTTCTTGGAACCTAGGTCAGCTGACCAGCATTTTAACCACTTAAGCCCCGGAAGATTTTACCCCCATTCCGACCAGGGGGTATTTTGCGATTCGGCACTGCGTGACTTTAACGGAGAATTGCGCGGTCGTGCGACGCTGTACCTAATGAATTTGGCGTCCTTTTTTTCCCACAAACAGAGCTTTCTTTTGGCGGTATTTGATCACCTGTGCGATTTTTTGATCACGCGCTATAAACAAAAAAAGAGCGTCCATTTTGCAAAAATAGCAATATTTTTCCCTTTTTTTTATATGAAATTCCCCCCAAAAAAAATGTAAAAATCAAAATTTTTTAAAATTTTCGGCCAATTTGTTTTATGCTACCTATGTTTGGTAAAAAAAATCGCAAAAAGCGTATTTTGATTGGTTTGCGCAAAAGTTATTGCGTTTACTAACAAAGGGAAAGATTTCTGTCATTTTTGGTGTTTTTTTTTTTAACGCGTAATGGCGGCGATCTGCGATTTTTTTTGCGGTACTGCGACATTGCGGCGGACAGATCGGACCCTTGACTGACATTTTTGACACTTTTGGGGTTACCAGTGACATTTCTACAGTAATCAGTGCTATACATATGCACTGTTACTGTAAAAATACACTGGTAGTGAAGGGGTTAACTTTATTTGAGAGGGAGGGGCTGTGTGTGTCCCTAGGGGCGTGATTCTAACTGTGATTGGCTGGGGCTTCAGCTGTATGCAGAGTGATCAACGGATCTACATAGTAGATCCAGATGATCAGCTCTCATACAGCGAGGAGAATGACAGGCAGCTTCTTTACACAAGCTGCCTGACTTTCTCCCTCTCCCCCGCCGATCGCAGAGTGGCCGGCGGACATCGGGTCCGCCGGTCAGACGCGCGGGGGGGTCCGTGACCACTCGGGAGCGGGAGCGCGCCTCCGGGGGCGCGCGCTCGCTCCCTAGACCCTCACAAGCTAGTGACGTAGCCCTACGTCACTTTGCCTGTGAGGGGCTGACCGCCGACGTAGATAGTCGTGCGGCGGTCGGCAAGTGGTTAACCACAGCACACGTCTGAGGATCACCGCTGACATAGATGCATGCCCTAATAAGGGAGTAGTGTCCAAGGCTGCGTCACAGATAAACTGTAGCCCTTGTATAATCTGTTCCATCAAATCAGATGTCTCCTGGGGAATATCCTTTCCCCTAAGGTCTTGGCGTACCATTTTCGCCCATTCCGTAAGTGTCTGGGAAACTAGACCAATAACAATTACTGGTCTAAATGCTGACCCTATCAGAGAGAAGATGGTGCGGGACTCTGCTTCCATCTTTCGATCCACCGGATCCTTAAAGGACGAAGTGTCCTCCACTGGGATAACCGTGGCTTTATTCAGCCTGGAAATAGGTGGATCCACCACTGGTGGTACCGTCCATTTCTTAATGATGGATTCCTCAAACGGATAGCGTCTAGCAATACGCTTGGAAATAGTAAAGGTACGTTTAGAATGCTCCCATTCTCCTTTAATCTGATTACCGAAACATTTGGGTACAGGAAAAACCTTCACCGTTTTGATGGGCTTATTAGTACCAAAAGGAATCTCTGTTTCAGTTGCCTCTGCCGGTAAAGCCTCAAGTTTTAAGGTTTCCTGCACTGCCACAACTAGTGCGTCCACCAATGCTTCTTCCTGAATTATAGCAGGAGAAGAAGCGTCCTCCTCACTGTCTGAGGGGGCTTTACCTGGGATAACAGCCCTTGCAGAGGGACCTGCAACTGCAGTGACCATCTCTGAATCTGAGTCAGAGGTGTCAGATAGTATAGGGGTAGGCGGGGGTCGCTTCCTTGACCCCCGTCCCTGACAGGCCGCCTCCACCCGAGCCACCATAGACTCCAAAATTGCTGTAAATGACTCTACACTCTGTGCACCGGCGGGTCCCGTGGCCCCCTCGAGGGAAACAGGTGGGGGAATATGTGTGGCAGGGTCCATGATAATTCCAGTCACTTCCTGGATAATATAATTCAAAAATAAAAAACTTTTTTTTTTTTTTTTTTTTTTTTTCAGACCCCCAGTGCCACAAAAAACCCCTTAGTGTTACCTGCTAGGGATCCCTATCGATCGAAAGAGAGAGAGAGATAGACCCCCAGGCTCACCACTTGATGCTCAGAGTTTAACTGCAACAGGTTACAGCGCTGTCTTGACAAACAGGAAGTCTTTTGGCTGGCTGCCCAAGAAGAAAGGAGGCGGCTCCGCCCCTCTGCACGCCTTCCGGCGCCTCCCCAAGCTCCACGAGGTGTTTGGATCACCTCAAACATGGCCGCCCCCATGCTGGAGACACGAGGCTACGCCAAAATGGCGGCTCGTGCGATCCAGCAAAAAAAATGGCGGCGGCCTGTACTGAATAGCGGTGTGCTGCAGGGCACACAACACTCTCTCTGCATGGGGATTTGGCGTGGTTGGCGGTACCGGCCCTGGCGGACCGCATGGCCATTCGGGAGGCCTGCTAATAGCTGGAGATCTGATTAGGAAGGCAGTCTACATGTCCGTGGCTTCTGACTGGTAGGTAGCTTATTCTTATCACCGTAAGATTCCCAGAATGCCACAGATTACATCTTTTTAACATGTATACAATTAGATTGTTAGCTCCCAAACCAAGCCTCCTGGCTTTTTGCACATAAAATCACACTCAAAGTAGGAGGATCTGTGTCATCTATAGGATAGAGAGGGACTCTATCTTACCATATAGAGAGGGGCCCGCGTTCACCACAAGACCCGTCAGGGGAAAAGGGGGAACATACTACTCACCATACCGGAACCAGGCGGGCACCAACTCCTGACAGTACCCCTCTCCACCGGGGCGGGAGGGCTGTCGACCGATATGGACGCCGTGACTCATGGTCTTTGGCGTTTCAGCGAGACGTTTAACTCGCGGGGTCAGTCCTTTATTGGGACTTTGTCGCGGCCGACCCAGCGCGGAGCTATGGCCTGCACGCGCTCGTAGGCTGAACTGGGGTGACCACCGGATCTCAACATCCAGCCCGTCGCCCAGTTCAGCTTTCTTGCTTGAAGATCTCACAGGAACACTGGAGAAAAAAAGCTGTCTAAAAAATCCTTTAAGAAAAAATTCTTGCCAGGACCTAAGATCCCAGCAAGGTATCTAGGTCCTTACTCCTAACTAGACAGAAAATAACTGATTTGCTGAGGCAGAGAGAGAGAGGATATACCCTCTGGGACTGCCCCTAGGGTGTGGCCAGAGCTTTTTAATTTCCTGTCTAGTCCTGCTCCTGTGGAGGCAACATAACCCGAAGGTGGTGTATCACCGAGGACTACGTCTGTCAATGAGCGCTAGAGAAAAAAAAATGTTGTTAGTAAAGTACTTACCTATGATTGGTTCAAGTTGAAGCAAACCATCTTGTTGGCACGAGTGGTTGCCTATAAAAAAAAGAAAAAATTTGTTAAAGTCAGTCAGCGGGAGCAGAGGAAGAAGAATCGTCCCACCCTCCCACCCTTGTTTTTTTGTCGCGGCTTTTTAGTCTTAATTTATTTTTCCTTGTCATGGTAAAGGGAATTTTGCATATTTGGTCGTAGTTTGAGCTTTTTGGCTAAACTACAGGTGTAAGTTATATTTCTCAGTTTTTGGTGATGGTATATTCCCATACTTATCTGAATTTAATAAAAGGTCGTGGCCCATTATACCACGCAAGTCTTGAGTCCAATATTCTTTATTTATTTAATATTATAATTAATTTATTGTTTATATAATAATTGTTCTGCCTGCTGCACCATTCACTGCCAGAGCCATTTTTCCACTTTTTTTCTCTTTTTTTTGTGTGCATGTTAACTACTTCCTGCCTGCCCCCGTCAAATTGCAGTGGAGCAGAGCGGCTCTTGTTCTGTAATGACATTATACGACACTGCCCCAGAACAGCTGCTCCTGTGCGCCCGCAGTACGGCAATCGCGCCCACGCTGTGTTCCTAGGACACGGCGCAACCCTGATCTTGGTAAGGAGCTGATGACGCGGCTCTTTACCCATGTAATCGGCTGTGTCCAATCAAATCTGGTCACATGTAAATGCAAAAGTGCGGTTTATCGGCTTTCCTCGCCTCACACTGACAGAGTAGCACAGTAGGGGAGATCGCTGTACTAACATTGGATTGTTAGTACAGCAGCTCCGACCTGAGCTGTCAGTTTGTGTGTAGTGGTGTGTACTAGGCTTTAGAGTTTAACCCAGCCAAATGATTCCAACTAGGGAATAGACAATAATTTCAACTAAGAGGGTAAAATTAATAATAAGTAGTAACACTGCCCAAATAAAGCAAAATTAGGTATCTTCCGCCGAAAACGGAATACTAAGTAAAGTATTGGGATAGTGTCGAAATGTAAACACGTACAGGGATACACGTACAGGGATACTGCATGCCAAAAGGAGACGCAGTAGGGAAAATTGTAGACAAAACTGGACTTTATCGGTACCCCATAAATTTCCCAGACAATTATTTATTTTATAAGTAGTAAATAGTCATTCAAGGTAGCTTATTAAACTAGTTTATTTTTACGCATTTTACAGTGCGCTTCATCAGGAAGATGTTTTACATACTGAAGATCTATCATATAGAAAAGTATATTCCATCTAAAAATGCATTGTATTCTTTTTATATGATAGATGTTTAGTATTCAGTACCTCTTCCTGATGAAGCTCATCACAAAATGCGTTGAAGAAACACGTTATTAGGCTACCTTAGATTTGAATTTACTACTTACAAACCAATTTGCTAATGTGTCCAATGATAAGTGATGTATCTGTGTAATAATTACTTAAAATTATTTCTTTAATGATGTGTTGGTTGTGATTTCCGTATATGACACTCAAAGTTATATTTTAATAATGCTGTCATAAAATATACTGTATATTTTAAATAATGTTTGTGTTTAGATTGTTGCCACCCTACAAGTCCCCCTTTTCATATGATATACAGTACTTTCTCAATAATTATATTTTGTGTCTGTGTGTTTAGAACACAGCAATTACAAAACTTTCTCAGTGGGTGTCCCACCAACAGCACTACTGTTCCAACAGTAAAGTGTATATCTGTATTTTCCCTTTTTTTATTTCACAGCAAATAGCTACATTTCTCTGTCCTTTGTCCTTTTTTTTTACTTTGTCATTTTTAACTTTGGCAGGATGATTAAAGCACATTATTTCAATCAATAACTGTAATATATAATGAAACAAATGTTGTTTAACTCGTCATTAATCAGGATCGGGGGGAGATAAGAGGTTGTCACTTGCCACCTTAGCCTGCCACCAGATGCAGCGTGTCACCTTCTACCAGTTGCAACGTGTCACTTGCCATCATAGCCTGGCACCAGATGCAGCATGTCACTTGCCACCAAAGCCTGCCATCAGATGCAGCGTGTCACTTTCTACCAGTTGCAATGTGTTACTTGCCATCATAGCCTGGCACCACATGCAGTCTGTCACTTGCAACTGTAGCCTGCCACCAGATGCAGCGTGTTACTTTCTACCAGTTGCAGCGGGTCACTTGCCATCATAGCCTGACACCAGATGCAGTCTGTCACCTGCCACCAGATGCAGCGGGTCAATGTAGCCTGCCACCGGATGCAGCACGTCACCTAAAACAATAAAAAGAACCAATGTGCTAGATACCTATTAGGGTAAATGGTATAATAGCTGTAATAAACTAGTAAGGTGCAAAAAGAGATATATAATATCTTTAAAGAAAAAATGCCAGCACTACCCAGTAGATAGGATGCAAGAGAATGAAGAATTAGATCCAAAAGATCATAGATGTAGCTAAACAACTAAAGCAAATAAATAGATGACAAAGTATACAGTCTCATACATACAAAAAACAAGAATGTGGAGGTGGTTATCAGTAAACATAGATACCAAATGCAGATAATATGTAAAAACCAAATAATTGATCTTCTAATTATACTGTGTGGGAAATGGCAGAGAAAACTCTCATAAACGTCCAGCTGAGAGAGCTAAAGAAAAAGTATTGTCTCTGGAACAAGTAGTGTTAGATCTAATATATAAATAAATAAATCCGGGGATTTAAAAATGGTAGCCAAAAAACAAGTGTTCCCTCAAGGGTACATGACGTTGGGGCTAATAAATAAAAAAATCCAGGGATTTGAGGGTAGTAGCCAAAGATAAGGCCACCTCCTCCTTAGGATAATAGCAAAGTGGTATGCTACTAAGGAAAAAACAGGTCCATAAAAAGAGGTTAATATCGCCCAGGTACTCTTCAGCTGTCAGCCCCAAAGGGAAAGGAATAAAGTGAAGCTCAACAATGTCCAACCGAAGAGGGGAGGGATGTAATACACTCCTGGAAAAATGTAGCTGTGCTACCTGCTTACCTTACTGCTGTAAGGTAACAGCATAAACCTGGTATCTCCGGCGGGTCTGTGCTTTTACGGGTCCTCCTGCTTGCTCCACACGGCTCCAGGGGAGGCTTTCTGTGGTTAGTATATCCCTTAATCCTTGCGACGGGGGCTCCCACAGGCGGGTATAAAGAGAGAAAGGGACTCTGATAGTGTAATATAGTTATTATTATTATACAGGATTTATATAGCGCCAACAGTTTGCGCAGCGCTTTACAACGTGAGGGAAGACAATACAGTTACAATAGAGTTCAAAACAGGAGGAACTAGAGGGCCCTGCTCGTTAGAGCTTACAAACTCGATAGGGGAAAATTTATTAAAAATGGCTAAAAAAACTCACATTTAATCAAAGCCGCACAAGCGTCATACAGCTCATGACAGGTTGGCCGGTCCTCCGGCAACTAATCCAATGCTATCAGCTTCCCATAAGCGCGTCACTTGCCACCATAGCCTGCCACCAGATGCAGCTTGTCACTTGCCACTGTAACCTGCCAGCTGCCACCAGATGCAGCGTGTCACTTGCCACTGTAACCTGCCAGCTGCCACCAGATGCAGCGTGTCACTTGCCACTGTAACCTGCAATCAGATGCAGAGTTTCACTTGCCACCAGATGCAGCTTCTCACTGTAGCCTGCTACCACAGCCACCAGCAGATGCAACATGCTACTTTTTAGGAATTTAAAGCCAATATCAATTGGTTTTCTGACAGCAGTGAAAGAACAGTTGAAGCCTCTCCCCAGCGCTACGGAGTCCAACATTCAGGAGTGGGAAACCCAGCGCAGGGTTCTGGCCCATGAGATATGAGAAGGCTGACCTAGCAGCTGTAATGCGGGGTAGGCGGTGAGAGTCAATGATGTCATCTCTCTGCTTGGCCACTGCAGCTCCTTTAGTGCAGCCTGTGTGGCCCAGCTGCATACAGGGCAAGGACCAGCACCGCTCCGCGGCCCGAGGGCTGGGAACCCCTGGCCTAGCAGGCGAGTCAGCTGACAAACTGCAGACTGTGCAAGCTACCTTAGGTTGTGTGTCTGGTGTGTGTGGATGTGTTTGGTCTGTGGTAAAAGTGATTAAATAATGGATTTCAGCTCACAAGATAGCCTGAGGAATCTCAGGAATGTGTAGTTGTTGCTTGGCTGCTGCATAACCTATAGAGTGCACCAGATTGTATGTAAGATTTGTATCTGCCTATGTGTGGCCAGCCATCTATTTGATTATGTCTCCCTCCAGTGGCAGTCAGGATTATTGCAGGATGCAATAGCTTTTTTACAGGTAAAGTAAAGTTGTTGTAAAGGCAGAATTTTTTTTTTTCATCCTAATGCATTCTATGCATTAAGATAAAAAGCTTTCTGTGTGCAGCAGTCCCCCTCAGCCCTCTAATACTTACCTGAGCCCCATGTAGATCCTGCAGTGTTTCAGAAATGTCTCGGCTGCCCGAGACTCTCCCTCCTCATTGGCTGAGATGGCAGCGAAGCGCCATTGGCTCTCGCTGCTGTCAATCAAATCCAGTGAGCCAATGAGGGGAGAGAGAGGCAGTGGCGGAGCCAGAGGGTTAGCTGGGGTGGCAATTGACACCCCAGAAGAAGCCCTTGCCACCCCTGTTGCCACCCCAATCCTGGGCGGGTGACCAGGTGCATGGCAGGGCAGCGGGAGAATCACAGGGCATCGCCGTACGGGCGGTAGCTGCGGATGGAGAGCAGGGAAGACTGGACTCCTGCTACTTGCACAGCCAGTGGTGTCGGCGGGGGGGGGGGGGGTGGCTGAACGGAGCTTCAGCCCCGAGTGTGCCCCCAAAAAGCCCCAGGACTCGTGTGGATCGTTAACCTCCTTCCTTCCTTCGGCTCTCAGCTGCAGCGCTGCAGCCAGAAGAAGACGGAGGGGGGTGGAGGCGGAGCCAATGCTAGGCGGCAGGGAGAGGAATTTGAAATCCTCCTCCTCTCGTCATGACAGCAGAAGAGGTTCTCGGAGCGGAGGAGGATTTCAAATTCCTCTCCTTGCCGCCTAGCATTGGCTCCGCCTCCACCCCCCTCCGTCTTCTTCTGGCTGCAGTGCTGCTCTGATCTGAGAGCCGAAGGAAGAAGAATGTGAGTGCCCGAGGGGGGGGGAGAAGAATGTGAGTGCCCGAGGGGGGGGGGAGAAGAATGTGGGTGCCACTGCCCGAGGGGGGGTGGAAGAAGAATGTGAGTGCCCGAGGGGGGGGGGAGAATGTGAGTGCCCGAGGGGGGGGAGAAGAATGTGAGAGCCCGAGGGGGGGAGAAGAATGTGAGTGCCCGAGGGGGGGGAGAAGAATGTGAGAGCCCGAGGGGGGGGAGAAGAATGTGAGTGCCCGAGGGGGGGGGGGAGAAGAATGTGAGAGCCCGAGGGGGGGGAGAAGAATGTGAGTGCCCGAGGGGGGGGGGAGAAGAATGTGAGTGCCCGAGGGGGGGAGAAGAATGTGAGTGCCCAAGGGGGAGGGAAGAAGAATGTGAGAGCCCGAGGGGGGGATAGAAGAATGTGAGTGCCCGAGGGGGGGGGAGAAGAATGTGAGAGCCCGAGGGGGGGGGAGAAGAATGTGAGTGCCCGAGGGGGGGGGAGAAGAATGTGAGAGCCCGAGGGGGGGGAGAAGAATGTGAGTGCCCGAGGGGGGGAGAAGAATGTGAGAGCCCGAGGGGGGGGGGAGAAGAATGTGAGTGCCCGAGGGGGGGGGAGAAGAATGTGAGAGCCCGAGGGGGGGGAGAAGAATGTGAGTGCCCGAGGGGGGGGAGAAGAATGTGAGTGCCCGAGGGGGGGGGAGAAGAATGTGAGTGCCCAAGGGGTGGGGGGGTGGAAGAAGAATGTGAGTGCCCGAGGGAGGGGGAGAAGAATGTGGGTGCCGGGGGGGAAGAAGAATGTGAGTGCCACTGCCCAAGGGGGGGGTGGAAGAAGAATGTGAGTGCCCGAGGGGGGGAGAAGAATGTGTGTGCCCGAGGGGGGGGGAGAAGAATGTGAGTGCCACTGCCCGAGGGGGGGTGGAAGAAGAATGTGAGTGCCCGAGGGGGGGGGGGGAGAAGAATGTGAGTGCCCGAGGGGGGGGGGGAGAAGAATGTGAGTGCCCGAGGGGGGGGGAAGAAGAATGTGAGTGCCCAAGGGGGGGGGGAGAATGTGAGTGCCACTGCCCGAGGGTGGGTGGAAGAAGAATGTGAGTGCCCGAGGGGGGGGGAGAAGAATGTGAGTGCCCGAGGGGGGGGAGAAGAATGTGAGTGCCCGAGGGGGGGGGAAGAAGAATGTGAGGGCCACTGCCCGAGGGGGGGGGGGTGGAAGAAGAGTGTGAGTGCCCGAGGGGGGGGGAGAAGAATGTGAGTGCCCGAGGGGGGGGGAGAAGAATGTGAGTGCCCGAGGGGGGGGGAAGAAGAATGTGAGTGCCCAAGGGGGGGGGGAAGAATGTGAGTGCCACTGCCCGAGGGTGGGTGGAAGAAGAATGTGAGTGCCCGAGGGGGGGGGAGAAGAATGTGAGTGCCCGAGGAGGGGGGAAAGAAGAATGTGAGTGCCCGAGGGGGGGGTAGGACAAACCCCTTGCCATTTGCCACAAGACAAACCCCATTAGCCGAGGAGGCGGAAGGACTCGTGGAGACGCGCCGCCGGTCCCCGTGACTGAGAAGAAGCCGCCCGCTGCCGCTCCAGGTAGGTAAAGGGGCACGCACGCTGATCTCTGCATTGGGGGCATGTACGCTGGTCTCTGCATTGGGGGCATGTATGCTGGTCACTGCATTGAAGGGGGCATGTACGCTGGTCATTGCTTTGAAAGGGGGCACGCTGGTCTCTCTGCATTGAAAGGGGGCACACTGGTCTCTCTGCATTGAAAGGGGGCACGCTGGTCACTGTGCATTGAAAGGGGGCACACTATACCTTAATTACTGAAGGCTCCTTTCACACTTTTGCGACCTCAAAGTCACGCAATTTTTTACAGCATTTTTTGCCGCAAAGCAATGCCTATTACATTTTTCTGTTTGCGCCCCCCCAAAAATTGTAAGCACCAGCCGCCACTGTCCCCAATATACCTAGAATAATGTGCACATATTAATCTGCAAGTGTTCACAGATATGTATAGGTCAGAGTGTTTAACTGACAAAGAATGATGTGCCATAGAACTGCTGATGTTGATGTATTTTTCTTCTCTGTATCTAATAAATGCATACTTTACACCCCCCCTTTCCAGTACCCCCCAGAGCTCTTCAGCCCCCCCCCCCCATCAGTGCTCTTTAGTCCCCCTTCCCCCAGGGCTCTTCAGCTCCCCACAGTGCTTTACAGCTCCCCCCTATTTTCATAAATTTAGGCTAATATGTATTCTGCCACATATTTTTTGTAAAAGTGTATTTTGATTGGTTTGCAAAAAGTTATTACATCTACAAACTATGGAACGTTTTATTTTTTAATTGTTTTTACTAGTAATGGCAGCGATCAGCGATTATTAGAGGGACTGCGACATTGCGGTTGACAAATCTGACACTAAATGACACTTTATATATTGACCCCCCAAAATAATACCTTGCCACCCCTTTGCCACCCCTGTTTTAAAAGTCTAGCTCTGCCACTGGAGAGAGGGCGGGCCGGGTTGCGGCTCTGTGTCTGAATGGACACATGGAGCTGTGGCTCGGCTCGGGTGCCCCATAGCAAGCTGCTTGCTGTGGGGGCACTCAACAGGAGGGAGGGGTCAGGAGCACCGAAGAGGGACCTGAGAAGAGGAGGATCCGGGCCAAAACAGGACATTACAATTCCCCCTTATTCAAACAAAGGTCTAGTTAGCAAGTTTCTGTGGGTTGGTGTTCTTAACACCATGCTGTCAGATCCCTATGTCAAATTTTATACCAATAGTGTAATAAAGTTGTCCATATACATATAGAATAAATGAGTGTGCAGAATTAGTATACTTTTTATTATTATTATAAAGTACCTCTTTTATACAAAACAGTTGTAGACTTTTTTGCATCTCCTGAATACCACTTGGAGAACCAGGACTGTAAAACTATATTTCACTGTGAAGCGTTACACTAGTATATTCTGGGAATGTGGCTATTTAGGGAATAGAGGAAATTAATGTTTATATTTTTAAACTGTTGCTTTATACAGTATTTAAATAACTCCAGCTACATTTTTAAGCAGTTACAGAAACATTTGTCTTCCTTTGGGATATAATGTGTTAACTAAGCAAATAAAAGCTGATCATTATCTCAGCCCTCTAACTGCTACTTTTGCTGGATAGCTTAGTCTGTTAACCACTTTTAGCTTGGATGGATTTGCCCCCTTCCTGACCAGGCCCTATTTTGCGATTCGGCACTGCGTTAATTTAACGGAAAATTGCGCGGTCGTGCAACGCTGTACCCAAATGAAATTGATGTCCTTTTTTTCCCACAAATAGAGCTTTCTTTTGGTGGTATTTGATTTTTATTTTTTGCGCTATAAACAAAAAAAGAGCGACAATTTTGAAAAAAAAAAAAAAAAAAAAAACCCAATATTTTATATTCTGCTATATGACATTCTCAAAATTTTTTTTTAAAATTAAATTTTTTTAACATTTTAGGCCAACTTGTTTTCTACTACATATTTTTGGTAAAAAAATTGCAATAAGCGTATTTTGGTTTGCGCAAAAGTTATCGTGTCTACTAACTACAGGAAAGATTTATGTAATTTTTATTGTTCTTTTACTAGTAATGGTGGCAATCTGCCATTTTTTTGCGGGACTGCGACATTGCGGCGGACAAATCGGACCCCTAACTGACATTTTTGAGACTTTTGGGGGGACCAGTGAAATTACTACAGTAATCAGTGCTAAAAATATGCACTGTTACTGTAATAATGACACTGGCAGGGAAGGGGTTAACATTTTGGGTGATCAAGGGGTTAAATGTGAGGCTAGGGGAGTTATTCTAACTGGGGGGGGGGCGTGGCTTCTGAAATGACCATAGAGACATGTGATCCTATATAGAAGGATCACATGGGCTCTATGATCATTCCAGGGAGAAGAACGGTCGGCTGTGTTTACAACAGCTGACCGTTCTCTCTCAGCGGGGAACGATCGCGGGTGTCAGGCAGCAATCGGAGCCACCTGCCCGCTGCAACAGCTTCCCTGCTGATGAGCCGGGGCGGGAGCACGGCACCGGCGGCACGCGCTCGCCCCCTAGCCTCCCAAGAGCGAGTGCCGTACATGTATGGCGATTTGCCTGGGAGCGGCTGCCTGCCGCAGTGTAACTGCGACGGGCGGTCGTAAAGCGGTTAAAGGAAGTTGCAAAATAACAGACCTAGGGCAAAGTGCTTTCACCACCCCCCAACTGCTTCCCCTTTAGTTGCAGAATCAGCATACGGGGGTGTACACATGCCACAGCAGGAATTTATACCCCTGTCGCTTTCTGCGGGTGCTACCACAGGCCAAACACAACCCATTAATGTGAAAAGGGTCACTCTGCAACCACCCTGCAAACAATGTGCAATGCACACTGTTTCAGCACTCTAGTGCAGCGTTTAAAGGGTTTAAGTGATATTAAAGGTATGTGTTTTTTGTTTTAACAAACATGTCATACTTACCTGCTCTGTGCAATGCCCCAAGGGGGAGGTACTCCTTGCACCTCCCCCTTGACCAGTGCCCCCAATAGCAAGCTGCTTGATATGGGGGCACTGGTACGTGCTCACTCCCAAGCCCCACTCTTTGCATCCATGAGACATATGAAGACACAGCTCAGCCCCGTTTCCTGCTCTCTCCTCATTTTCTCACTGGCTGTGAGGAGGGGCATCCAATCCCAGATGATGCCTTGTATGGTGAAACACATTGGACGGAGCTAACGGTGGGACACCAGCACGCACGGACTGGTTGACAGCCATCGCGGCCATGCTTATTGGAGTTGTTTGCTTGCATATCTGCTAACCTTTATACTGAAGACTGGATGGTGAAGTCCATACTGTGTATCCTCTTCTCACGGCGAGACTACCATGACAAGTGGTGATTGAGTATGACAGTTACTGTACAATTCAGGTTCTCCAAGGTGGAATGCATTTAGGCGCTAATGATCTCTTAATGTGAGATCCTATCAGTCTGGTAAGCAGCCTGTTTACCTAGTAGCACAGTTGTCGCACAGCAGCACTTTTTACATTTTTTAGCACAGTGCACTTTTTCCAGCACTTGGATGGACTTTATCTGAATTATTAACTGATTTATACATTTATATTTATCTACTTATAAACTTCCTGCCACAGTTGTGGCATAGAAGCATGTTTTAGTTAAATCTGAGCTTATTATAAAAAAAAAAAAAAAAAAAGGGAAAAAGGTATGGAAATGATTACACATACATGTAGACAATATATCTAAAAGTTATTATACAAGCATATCCTGACATATATAATCTTATTGTTAATACACACTTCAAGAATAAATAATAAATACATTGCCACAATATTAAGACAAACAATAGTAATAGATAGTAACATATCTGACCATCAAATGTTGATAAATCCTAACTTTTAAGAAAAAGAGTAAAAATCTAATTTAAGGCCTTGAAGAACCTCAATAAAGTTATAATAAAACATTTTTCCCTTTTTCTCTTTAGTCAGCCTTACAATCTACATAAAAAGAAAGAAAGAAAGAAAGAAAGAAAGAAAGAATGAAAGAAAGAAAGAAAGAAAGAAAAAAAGAAAGAAAGAAAGAAAGAAAGAGATGAAAAATAAATAGAACAAAAAAAAAAAAGGAGTAAGCATAAATCCTCTTACTGAAAATATGTTACAAATTCTGAAGAATTTCTAAAATATCTTCACACTGACCATGTATTAATATTTATATCTGATTTGTCATTTACCCAGGAGGTCATCTTTTCCATGTGACCTAAATTGTCCATCTCACGTGCCCATTCAATCAGGGGAGGGGTACCTGATTTACGCCACTTTCTAGATATAACCATACGTGCTGCAGTTAGAAAGTGGCGAAGTAGGCCTTTTTTTATTTTGTTTATAGGACCCAGGCATCATTGATAACATTGTAATCAGAGGATTATAAGGAATCCAATCTCCAACCAATTTATAATATAGTTGGGGGATTTTATCCAAAAATACCATACAGTAATTAATGGACAGGTCCCCCACATGTGCAACATAGTTCCGATTCATAGATCTCCAGCGTGTCTTTGGTATAGAAGCGTCCATATTATGTAGAGTTGAAGGGCATCCATACTATCTAGATAGGATCTTTTAATTACTTTCCTGAGTTTAAATAGATACAGTATCTCACAAAAGTGAGTACACCCCTCACATTTTTGTAAATAATTTAATATATCTTTTCATGTGACAACACTGAAGAAATTATACTTTGCTACAATGTAAAGTAGTGAGTGTGCAGCTTGTATAACAGTGTAAATTTACTGTCCCCTCAAAATAATTCAACACACAGCCATTAATGTCTAAACCGCCGGCAACAAAAGTGAGTAAACCCTTAAGTCAAAATGCCCAAATTTAACCCAAAGTGTCAATATTTTGTGTAGCCACCATTATTTTCCAGCACTGTCTTAACCTTCTTGGGCATGGAGTTCACCAAAGCTTCACAGGTTGTCACTGGAGTCCTCTTCCACTCCTCCATGACGACATCACAGAGCTGATGAATATAGAGACCTAGCGCTCCTCCACCTTCCGTTTGAGGATGCCCCACAGATGCTCAATAGGGCTTAGGCCTGGGAACATGCTTGGCCAGTCCATCACCTTTGCCCTCAGCTTCTTTAGCAAGGCAGTGGTCATCTTGGAGGTGTGTTTGGGGTCGTTATCATGTTAGACTACTGCCCTGCAGCCCAGTCTCCGAAGGGACAGGATCATGTTCTGCTTCAGTATGTCACAGTACATGTTGGCATTCATGGTTCCCTCAATGAACTGTAGCTCCCCAGTGCCGGCAGCACTCATGCAGCCCCAGACCATGACACTTCCACCACCATGCTTCACTGTAAGCAAGACACACTTGCCTTTGCACTCCTCACTTGGTTGCATCCAAACACACGTTTGACATCATCTGAACCAAATAAGTTTATCTTGGTCTCATCAGACCACTGGACATGGTTGCAGTAATCCATGTCCTTAGTCTGCTTGTCTTCAGTAAACTGTTTGCAGGCTTTCTTGTGCATCACCTTCAGAAGAGGCTTCCTTCTGGGACGACAACCATGAAGACCAATTTTATGCAGTGTGCGGCTTATGGTGTGAGCACTGAAAGGCTGACCCACCCACCCCTTTAACCTCTGCAGAATTTCTGGTAGCACTCATACGTCTATTTCCAAAAGACAACCTCTGGATATGAATTTAAGCATGTTCACTCAACTCTGTTGGTCGACCATGGCGAGGGCTGTTCTGAGTGGAACCTGTCCTGTTAAACCGCTGTATGGTCTTGGCCACGGTGCTACAGCTCAGTTTCAGAGTCTTGGCAATCTTCTTATAGTCTAGGCCATCTTTATGTAGAGCAACAATTCTTTTTTTCAGATCCTCAGAGAGTTCTTTGCCATGAGGTGCCATGTTGAACTTCCAGTGACCAGTATGAGAGAGTGAGAACATCAAATTTAACACACCTGCTCCCCATTCACACCTGAGACCTTGTAATACTAAAGAGTCACATGACACCGGGGAGGGAAAATGGCCAAATTGGGCCCAATTTTGACATTTTCACTTAGGATGTACTCACTTTTGTTGCCAGCGGTTTAGACATTAAAGGCTGCTTGTTGAGTTATTTTGAGGGGACAGCAAATTTACACTGTTATAAAAGCTGTACACTCACTACTTTACATCGTAGCAAAGTGTCTTTTCTTTAGTGTTGTCACATGACAAGTTATAATAAAATATTTACAAAAATGTGAGGAGTGTACTCACTTTTGTGAGATACTGTTTGGAGGCTTTGTGGGTGAACGCTAATATTTTATCCCAATCTATGTCTTCTTCACCAACATCGAAAACCTCAGCCCATATAGAAAAAAATCATGGATTTGATGGATATGTCTCCTTCAGGAGAAGTTTATACACTATGGATAGAATATGTACTGGTCTCTCTGATTGAATAAGTAAAGAACGGAAAAGGGCCTCACACAGTTGGATAGCTTGAAAAAAGTGACCAAGCTGCAAATATTTAAGCCATGCATGCGAAGGACAATATGGCAGAAGACTAGAGAGAGGGGGTAACAAACCTTGAAACAGAGTGTCCCTTAGGAACCCTCTAGATGTCTTAGTCCAGGATAAAAAATGAGATGTATGCAAAGTCGGTGGAAATGCAGAATCCCCAAACAGTGGTAACAAGGGACTTGGTCTAGTAGACAATTGACCCTTATGTAAATAACGGTCCCAAACGTGTAGTGCATATGTAACCAAGGTTTGTAAAGAATCTACTTAGGCTACATTCACACCTGAGCGTAGCGTTTTTCGCGCGTTTTTTACCGCGATTTTACCGCGATTTTTGCGGCGTTTTTTACCGCGATTTTACCGCGATTTTTACCGCGATTTTTGTGCAGGCGTTTTTAGATTCAATAGAGATCAATGGAAAACGCCTGTAATCTGCCCAAAAAGAAGCTCATGTACTTTTTTGAGCGTTGGGCGTTTTGTATACAGCTTCAAAACGCTCAGATGTGAACAGGGGCCATTGAAATGTATAGGATTTGTCTTGTTGGGCGTTTTGAGAGCTGATCCTAGAGCAGAAAAACGCCCCAAAAACGCCCCAAAACGCCTACATGTGAACGGAGCCTTATCGTCTCTGAGCGGAGGAGGTCCATAACAAAGAAGTAAGGTCTGGGACAGCAAGGTCTTTTTCTAATAAGTTAAGTTGATTCATAATGAAACCAATCCACAATACAAATTAAAGATGATGCATGAAGGTATAACAGCAAATTGGTAAATTCCACATCTCCCCTATACTTGGGTAATGATTAAAGTAGTTAATCTGTGGTTTTTACATTTTTTTAGCACAGATAACTTTTTTCCAGCACTTGGACGGACTTTATCTGAATGATTAATTGGTTTATGAAATCATATTTATTCACCTATAATTTTTATTTTTTTGCACTTTTTTCTTGCTTTGGAATATTGGATGTATTCGTTTTTTTGTATATGATTTGCACTTTACCATCATATATTGTCAAACTGGTAGAAGATATAGTATAATTTAGGGCAGGGGTGTCAACCACAATTTAATCGCGGGCCGCATCAGCATTATTATTGCCCTCAAAAGGGCTGGTAAGGCTAGATGTCCAGAGCATCCCCTACCCTTACACAAGACGTCAAGAGCCTCCCCACCATCAGAAATTGAGTCCTCCACCCTCCCTTCAATCACCATGCGCCCCCTTATCTTGTGCTTCTCCTGGGAAGAAGCTGTAGGCATTGCTGAAAAGCAAAAAGTACATGGTCTGGAGGAGGACCAGAAGAGGGCTGGAGCAGCTGCAGGAGAGGTGCAAGGGCCACATGAAATGGCCTTGAGGGCCTGATTTGGCCTGCGGGCCTTGTGTTTGACACCTGTGATTTAGGGTATTGTGTAATACTTTTATTCATGGATTGTAACGGGCGATACTTACCGAGACAGCGTATGATTTGTAAACTAAATTTGTGGAGGTCCTGTATTCAGGATTTTGTCTAGTGCAGCAGTCTCGCCTTAATAGTGGCTGAGCACAAGTCCTCTACTTTTTATTAATGGAGAGAGAAAGACCCGGAGCAACCAAGCCTCCAGTGCACATCTCTGGATCAATTAGGGGCATAGGTGAATATTATAGGGGGGCTGTGAGTTGGGAGCAGCACACAATAGATTTTTCACCTTCATGCATAGAAAGCATGGAAGTAAAAAACTTTCAGCCTGTACAATTACTTTAAAGCAGGTGGTGAGGAGGCAATACTATGCCTTCTATCCACTAGTCAAATGCTCTTTGAAGAATGATCCAAAACTGGATCTCTTTTCAGAGAGCAACACTAATGTGAACCAACCCTTACTGGAAGGATCAACAGGTAATAAAACTATGTTACAGGGGGACTCAGAATAGCAATGACTGCTGTGTTAATGCTAATGACAGACTTCATCATATATACTGTATTTTTTTATTTTATTTTGGCAATCATTCTATTTTAGGACTAGGTCCCTTGAAAGAAGGACTATTATACTTATATCTCTGGCGGCTGTGTCTCAAATCTTTGTTGAATTAAACACTAAAATGTCAGAATATTTTCTGAGTGTCAGATGGCAGTGTTCCCTGCTGCTGCCTGTGGTTCTATACTCTGACCCCTATGTCACTGATGTGTCCTGTAGTGATGTATAAGTCTGAGGACAGAACCACAGCATACAGGCGAGGACACAGGCACACAACAATCTGTAAAGTGTTTGATGTGTGATGGAGGACACAGCATTTGAATGGAGTGAAAATAGCAGACAGATCACTCAAGAACTAAAGTCGGCCATAGATGGTTTAAATCTAGGCCAGTTCAGCAGGGACCAACCGAGATTCGAACCATGTATGGGCAGGCTAATTTTAAAGTTAATCGATTGATCAATTTGGGTACAACCAGCCTGTTGGAGTTTTCATGCGATTATTGCATTGCGTGCCTAGCAATAATCACTGTGTTCTCCTGGACGAGATGGTTCCCCGCATAAAGAACACAATAGCTCCACGAGAATGATTCCCCCCGTATCCACTGACTGTGTTGATGGGAGAATTGAGCGATTTTCTTCCCTGCAACCCATGGTTGTCTATGGCATCTAAGTCTATGGCTGACTTAGGGATAATAACTCTTCTTTTGCAGGGACCTGCCTTTAAGTTTTGTTGTTGTAAAGAAATGTGTGCAATAACTTTGTAACATTAGGAGGTTTCTGTGTAGTAGTGCTAAACTCAAAAATGTAAACTAAGGCCCCATTACTTACTGTCATTACTGATATTAGTTGTACAAATCATTAGTAAGACAAGTGGCGGCCCGTCCATACAGCGCACAGGGGCGCCGCCCCTTAATTCATGCGCCCCACCTCTAATCTACATGCAGGGCGCTGGACGCAAGGATTCCAATGGGTCTTTTTATTTTAGAAGCACATGATTAGAGCCGGAGGCTCTAATTGGCTTCAAAAAGGGTGGGCTTGGGGTGCAGAGCACTGTGTCCAAAGCCCACCCAGTTGTGTGACATTAGCAAATTAATATTTGCTAATGTCTCCCTGTTTCTCCTCACGGCCAATCAGGAAGCGGGTCCTGAGTCCCAATTGGCTGGGAACCCTAAGACCTGATTGGCCGTGAGTCCTAACTCCTGATTTGCCAGGAGGAGAATCGATTGCCTGGACTCCGGAGGAGACGCAGGGGTGAAGATGCCATCTGCATGGGGTAAGTGCAGGGGCTGACGGGATCCTGACAGGCGATCGATCGAGTGATGGGGGGTTATGTGGTTGGCTGGCTTGGGGGGGTTGTGGGCCATCCCCCCAAGTAAATTAGGCACCAGCCACCACTGAGTGAGACGTCATCTGGAATATGCAGTTCAGTTTTGGGCACCAATTCACAAAAAACATATTGAGGAACTGGACAAAGTGCAGAGAAGGGCAACCAAACTGACAAGAGGCATGGAGGAGCTCAGCTATGAGGAAAGATTTGAAGAACTGAATTTATTCTCTCTTAGAAGAGGAGAATAACGGTGAAGGGGGGCGGGGGTATGATGAACATGTATAAATACATATGTAGTCCATATAGTGAACTTGGTGTTGAGTTGTTCACTTTAAGGTCATCACAGAGGACAAGGGGGCACTCTTTACATCTGGAGGAAAAGAGATTTCATCTCCAAATACGGAAAGGTTTCTTCACAGTAAGAGCTGTGAAAATGTGGAATAGACTCCCTCAAGAGCTGGTTCTGGCCAGCTCAGTAGATTTCTTTCAAAAAGGCCTGGATTTTTTCCTAAATGTACATGATCTAACTCGGTACTAACATTTATAGGGGAAGTTGATCCACGGAATTGCCTCTTGTAGGATTTTTCCCCTGCTGGAGCAAATTGGATCATGCTTTGCTGTTTTTTTTTTTTTTTTTTGCCTTT
Organism: Pelophylax lessonae; assembly: GCF_965119305.1. Classification (NCBI taxonomy): domain Eukaryota; kingdom Metazoa; phylum Chordata; class Amphibia; order Anura; family Ranidae; genus Pelophylax; species Pelophylax lessonae. Next base: position 92,288,115 of record NC_138775.1, read on the forward strand.
CTCTGAACCAACTGTGGGTAAAGGATTGTGTATATAGGATGGTAAAATATATTTTTTTTCCCTTTTATTGGTTGAACTGGATGGACTTGTGTGTTACTATCTAACTATATATCTTTGACAGAAGATATCTTTTACTCTTATGTTATATGTAGGGGTTATTGCAGCATCTCTGCAGAACTAGTGCTGTCTCTGCACAGGCACATGGGGAATGATTACATTTCTCAGTTTCCTACATGTAATGATAGCAACAGGGGTTACTGCAGCAGCCTAGGAAACCATGTAAGAGGCTACTTTGCAGTTTCAAAAGGGGTGTGTAGTTACATACATTAATATGTATGGTGCTATGGCAAACTGTCAATGCACTGCAATGCAAGTTATAATGTGTCTGCATCTTTTTTTTACAGCACAGCAAACCACAATACGTGCTGAAACACATGTGTTGTGGTGTGCTGTCTGTGCACACTGGGTGGAATGGCAGCACAAAACAATTCACATAGACCCATGCACTACCATGATTTGCAGTAACAGAAGGTAAACTGCATGCTTTACTGCATGTTACCACAATGTTTAGGCTCGATTCATACCTATGCATGTTGCTTTTGAGCATTTCTGTGGTGCTTTTTGCTGTGCTTCCCACATTTATTTATTTTTTTTATTACCGCGATTTTGCATTTTCTTATGCTTTTTTTTGGGGGGGGGGGGGATTTGTTGGCAGATTTAAAAACAGAAAACGCAAATCACGGCAAAATCACGGTAAAAACACACTACATGCTTCTCTGCAGCTTCTCCATTGAAGTCTATTGAACCATAACAGCAAAAAAAGCACAGTTTGCGTTTAAAACCCTTTCCCTTTCTAAAAATGCAGAGGCACAAAAATGCATTGATGTGAACATGTGCAATAGGAACCCATGTTGAAAAAAAAAAATTTCCTGCATTTCTGCAAAAAGCAAAAAGCATGAAAAAAAACGCATTGGTGTGAATGGAGCCTCAAATGTGAATGTGCCTGTATGTGTGTTGCTACAGTGTACCAGCTTGAGGAAAGAAAGTGAAGTGCTACAGATTTAAAGGATGCACTGGGCTAAAGTATATGTTTGCATCATCTCCATCATTTTTCAAACTAAAGTAAACATTAATGAATTGAACCTGCAAAATCTGAACTAACTAGTGAAAAGCAAGGTAGCTGCACATACCTTCTTTTAAGCCGCATGAGCATCCCTAGAGCCTCAGCGCTTTTAATATGTAAATTTTGACTTTCTGTTTAGAAGCTAAAGCATAAGATGACCCCCCTGCAGTGGTTTTGGGTAGAAAGGCTCAGAGCATTGCAATGAGGGATGCGGGGGAAGGGAGACATAGCAGAGCCACAATCTCAGATTTGGAAGCTGACATTTTCAAATTGGGTTTGTGGTCACCTGATGTGAAAAAATGTGTGTTTAGGTACATCAAGGCTGACTCTTGTTAGCTTAGCTCACACTTTTAACTTTAAATGCAAAAAAAAAAAAAAATTATTGTTTCCGCACTTTCTTTTTTATTTGCCTTTTTGTTTATTTTATTACAAGCCATGCAAGGTTCACAGGGATCTGACACTTTTGGAAGCGTCTGATCCTACAATCTGCCGGTTCCCCCCATCATCCTCCACCATGTTAGTGCACATGGCAAAACCATCAGTAAGCAGCTAAGACTTTAGCTCTGATTTGAAGATACTGCATTAGGGATGAGTGAATTTGATTTGGGTTCAGTGCTTTAAGTGGCCCAAAAGATGTGCCGGTACTCTATTATAGCCTATAAATTCCCCCCCCCCACACCCCACTTCATGGTCCCCACAGAGCACCACCCCTAGCCTGGGCTGGGATGCCGGAGCAGGGGAACTCACTGGTAGTGACTGGTCTGGCTCTGGAGTGGGAAATATTCTTGGGGGGGCAATTGAGGGCGCAGATGTCCATAATGAGCGCACTGGTATGCTAAGGCGCACGGAGAGGGTGGTGGTATGCTCAAGAGCCATATTTGGAAGTGGCGGTACTGAGTACCAGTGCATACCTGCTCACTTAAAGCACTGTTTGGGTTTGATTTATGGGGGGGTTCATCAAATCCTGCTTGAAATTCATGAACTGCATGGATGTCTGTGGGAAGGTAGGGGGAGAATCTTGATACCAATTCTGTCTCTTTTCATAGCTAATAGGTATGGGAACTGCAATGGGGGATATTTATCCAAGCAAAAATAAAAAATATCGTACAGCAGGGAGAAGGTTCTTGCAATGCAACTTCAAGGGTGATATGCGTAGGACAATTTAAAAACAAGCTTGGGAGATGCCTTTAAGCCAGGCATGTCCAACCTGCGGCCCAAGGGCCGCATGCGGCCCGGAACCTCAGGCAATGAGGCCCACTGCCCCCTGACAATTTTTTTTTTTTGCTGGGGAGGAAAGAAGCCAGGTCGGGGGCATGGCCACAGCAGCTGCCAACTAACGGTAGGCAGAGGCTTCCTCAGAGAGGAGGGGAGCGGAGCATGTGCAGTGTTTCTGACTCCTACCACCATGACCACCTCAAATCACTGAAGTGGTCATGGTGGTTAGAGTGTTCCTTTATTATCGCTCAGAAGAAGTAAACCTCTGTATACTGATTGCATTTAATTTGATCATCCTCTAGTTGTGTTAAATTAGTGCGGGGGGCGTGGTGGCGCGGTTAGGGAGCAGCGGCATTTTATTAATTATATACCTTAACTATAGTATATATTTTATATGCGGCCCGAGAAAATTTCTCTACACTCAATGTGGCCCAGAGAAGCCAAAAGGTTGGACACCCATGCTTTAAGAGGTCCTTGGTGTTTTTGGAGCAGTATGATTTTCATGGATAGCGTCAGCTGCACCATATTCTGAAATCACATATTTTTTAATGTTTACAGAATATGTAAGCCCAACATTTCATATTCATAGTATGTGCCTGCTGTACCATGTACTTGTAAGAAAAAGTATCCTGTTCTCTTTGGTTTGCTTCTTTTGTGTGAAATCCCTGGTATCCCTGCTAGCCCCTCTTGTTTCCCATTAAAACACACTAAGCAGGAGAACACACCATGGTCAGTTTTCTAGCTATGTTGCAAAGTCAGTGTGCTCTCCTCCAATAATCATACTTGTCCTGATACGCCTTCTGCACAGTCTTTCACTGGAAAGATCAGTATCTGCTGTTTTTCCTCCAATCCAGCTCATATGCAGCTGAGAACAGAGGGAGTGATCACCTATAAAAAGTGTTATAATGTTTAAACTGAATGGGTTGTTTTACAAGGTGAGGGTTTACATACAGTTTACCAGGTGGAATAAAAAGAACAAAAGCATAAAGGTAAAAAATGCTCCAATACTACTTTTTCCCCTTCCCTGTCATTAAACACTTACTTGAGTCCTCTATCGAACCAGTGCTGTGCCTGGCTGCAGCTCTTCTTTCTTCACTTCCTGCTCTCACAGGAAACTCTAGGAGCAGCGGGAGCCATAGGCTAGTGCTGCTGTCAGCTGAGGGTGAAGAGCGTTGGCGGGGGACTCCAGAAGGTAAGGGACCACTATGTGCAATACCATTGCACAGAGCAGGTAAGTATAACATCCTTTTTTTACTTTAATAAAAAAAAATAAATAGGAGGCTGTAAAATTACATTAAATAAAGCACTCCAATCTGATTATTTCAACGTGAAAAAAGGCTTTATTAAATACTTTTGGTTATGACTCCTGTTTTCTTTTTTATTCAGCGGTAATATGCCAGAATTGAATGGTGGAAGTACAAGCCACATCTAAACATTATAGGAAAGATTACTTATTTTGTACCAATGAGCCAGTGGCATAACTGTTTAATAGTATAGTTTGTGGGCTGTTTTTCTTTAAGTACCACATACAAGTGCATTGTCTTAAGTTTAAAAAAAGGTTTCCCAAACCCTCTCCCATGATTGTATTCTCAATTATTCCCAAAAAATGTAAAACATAGACTTCAGGTATTTGTTTAGAAATTGACTAGTGTCAAGATATTACACGAGCAATTAAATAGTCAGCAAATAGAAAGAATTAGGCAGGGTTTATCTTGCAATAAAAATTAAAATATATTTTCTGAGAGACAATAGCCAAAAGTACTACTCAGTGGCTGGACAGTATGTGGCTTGGCTAAGCTGAAATTTAAGAAAGACGAGTTAGGTTTTATCTTGCATAAAATATTATAGTGTGTGATTTGATAGACAATATTATTACTGTATTATTATCTCACAGGATTTATATAACCCCAACAGTTTGCACAGAACTTTACAGAGAAAAGGGAGACAATTACAATACAATTCAATAAAACAATGATCAGAGGGCCCTGCTCATAAGACCTTACAATTTAAAAGAGAGGAACAAGTGATACAAAAAGTAATAGTTCTGAGAGATGGGCTGATGGAGGAGGATGAGGGAGCTGGAGAGCAGGAGGACTTAGGGGAATTGAAGAAGACAGTTTGGTTAACATTTTGAGATGAGGTTGGGGATATAACTTCAGAGCAGAATCTTGAATGGCTTTAAATGTTGCTGTTAGTATTTTGAATTTTATGCAATGTGTGAGCAGAAGTCAGTGGAGGGATTGGCAGAGAGAGGCAGCAGACACAGAGTGATTGATACAATTGGTAAATCTGGCACATCATTCATGGTGAATGGATGGAAAGGGGGATAGCCTATGTAAAGTTAAGTCAATGAGGAGTTTCAATAGTTAAGGAAAAGGATAACAAGGGAGTAAAATAGTAGCTTTGTTATGCTGTTGGTTAAGAAAGGATGTATTTTGAAGATGTTGTAGAGATTACAGTAAGATTTGGACAGCGATTGGTTGTAGGGAAGAAAGAAATAGTCAGAGTCCAGGATTACACCTAGCACACTTGCATGAAGTGAGTAACCGATAGTTGTGCCATTCCTCATGATGCTGAAGTCAGGGGAAGGGGGCACAGGGTGAGGGAATATTGGTTTTGGAATGATTGCGTTTGAGGTGGTGTGATATTTATGCTGATGTCCCACTTAGTAAATTAGTGTTGCGCCAGGAGACTGATAGGGTGAGAAGAGCAGTAGAGAGATAAATTTGGGTGTCAGTAGCATAGAAATAGTACTGAAAGCCATAGAAGGCTATCCGCTGACCCAGGGGAGTGAAAATAGAGAAAAGAGAGGTCCACGGATGGAACCTTGAGAAAGGGAGAGATTGAAGATGAGTTAGAGAGCATAAAATAGAGCAAGAGGGTGACTGCAGTAATTGTGAGGGAAAGGAGTCCAGAGGGCAGGTGGTTAGGTGGGTGTTAGAAAAAAAAAATTAGTGACCTTCTCTATGGTGACAAGGTTAAAGAGGACTTTCACCCTAAAGGGGAAGTTCTGCTTTAAGGCCTCCTCCCCAGCTCCTGTTTGTGAAATGGAGCTTTTGGGGAGGGGGGGGGGGTACCCAATTTTGACAGGTACCCACTCCCACTTCTGCTTCGACTGCCTTAGGCGATCAGAAGCGGAAATTCTTCTTCCGCCCTTCCTCCCGAAGTCTTCTTTGGACTAGTGCACAAACAAGGTTCATAAAGACATAGATGAGCGAGTATGGGATGGAATAACTTCTTGACTGGCCTGCACATAGTCCTGACCTCAACCAGATAGAACACCTTTGGAATTGATTAGAGAGAAGACTGCGAATCAAGTGTGCTTCTGAAATAATGGTCAAACATTCCCAAAGACACAAAACTTGTAAAGTGGCTAAACAGTCTATAAATAGGGACAAGGTTAGAGTTGGAGCTGATTCAACGTGAACTTTGCATGTTCAACGTTTGCTTGTTCACCGCAGCACCAAAACAAATCACCCACAATACCTTTGGTGCTACCGTACTGTACAGGAATAGTGTACCACCATTCACTTACAGTATACAGTGCTCTATATAATGCTGTATAGTGCCAATGCTAAATTACAGTGAAATCCGGTGTGGTGGGCTACAGAGAGTGAAGTGTGCTCCTCATGTATTCACTGTGTTGTTCTATGGCATCAGTGCTCTATTGCTGTGAATTGCATTGTGGCACAACTGTGTAACACCCATTCTATTCACACTGAAAAGGAACCCCTACTAGGAACCCCTTTTTTGTGTATTTCAGTAAAAACTTCTGTTTGTGTGTAGCTTCTGTTCCCCGTTTTTTATTTTGTGAGTATTTTTTGGGTGTGTAATTCCTTTTTATCTTTCATGTCTACTTTTTTATTAAATTTCAAAAATATGAAAAAATTGTAGAAACATTTTTTTTATTGTTATAGTGTTTTAGTAATGGTGTTTTTTACTTGGGATTATTTTATTTCTAAATTCTTTCAAACAGTTTTAATATTTTGGTTTTCAGGGTCAGCAGCAGCATGAATTTGTTGGTGACAGAAGCCACCATTTGTTAACAGCACAGTACTGCATATCATAGTGGTCCAGTTTACTAAGCACCACAGTGTAAAGTGCAGCAAAGCACAACATCCCCCACCCATCTACTGCCACAGGCCAAAGTGGTAGTTAGGCCGCACCTTCAAGAGGCAGGCCACGTCTCTCTTTTCTGGTAGTGGGCATGCTAAATAGCAGAGATGTATAGTAACTAAGTAGAACTACTTCACTACTGTACTTAAGTACCGAAAGGCGGTATCTGTACTTTCCTGGAGTAGAATTTTTTTCTCCTACTTCCACTTTTACTTCACTACATTTTTTCCACGATTACAATAATTACAAAACTACTCCGATATTTTTTTTTTGTGCTGCATAGTTACTCGTTACAATTATAAAAATTACCACTGCCAGAACAGTAGATGGCAGGTTTCATGAAGCTCAAAAAAATGTGTATAATGTCATGTGTACTTTTGACTTTTGACTTCTTTCTTTAATAACTTTAACTTTGATAACTTTAACTTTGATAAACTTTTGACTTCTTTCTTTAATAACTATATAACACAGTACTTGTACTTTTACTTTCAGTACTTGAGTAGCAAATTATTTTTAAAAACTACTGGTACTTTTACTTTCAGTACTTGAGTAGCAACATTTTTAAAAAAAACTACTTGCAATACTTAAGTACAAAAAAATTTGAATACTTTAGTACTTCTACTCAAGTCACTTTTTGATCGAGCACTTCCACTTCTACTCAAGTCACTTTTTGATCGAACACTTGTACTTTTACTCAAGTATGGGTTTCGAGTACTTTATACAACTCTGCTAAATAGTCATAACCTGCAGAGGAAATTGTAGATTGCATAACCGAGCCTTTATCATTCCTCTTCTCCCAGGCAAACAGTGGCACATTGCCATTAGCAGCTGCAAATGTGCTCCTCTTCCACAGATAATCTTTCCATTTCCCCTCAAACTGGCATTGATTAGCTGACTAAATATTTGCAGCACAGCTGCAGTCTCCTGCCACATGAAGATGCACAGCAAAACATTTCACTTGGGGTTGAGGAGGAGAACACCAGGTACATAGAAGGAGGGGTCAATAGGCAGGGAGAACCAATTGCCAGTGATGTTCCCTATGCTTATTAAAGCACACATGCAAAAGAAATGACTATCAAATATGAAGACAATCCATAAATAAAAATGGGGATTTGGTCCCACCATATGGCCATATCGTGCTCAAGCCCACCACTATGTCAAAGTACCCCATTGTCAGTGGGTCCTACACTATCCATAAAAAAGGATAAATCCAGCCTCTCTAACCCTTGGAGACAACACTCCTTGCTGGGATAGATGTGCTAATGCACTACAAGGGACTCCTCCTATATCTACTTGATAGTGGACACTGATAGAGTTCAGGTGTGTGTGTGTGTGGGGGGGGGGGGGGGGTGCTCAACCTCAGAAGTCTGGTCAGACCAAATACATAATAAACAAGCAAAAAATTGGGGGAGGAAACCCTGAACATGTATTTCTAAAGCTGGTGCAGCTATGAACCAAGCGATATGCTGCAGCTTACTGTGAAGTTGGCTCCAGCAATGAGGGACATGTGGATAATTATGAGATCTCAGGCCATATCTGGGTGCCCAAGAATGCAGAGGAGAAAGATAAGGGAGAGGCACAACTTTAACAAGGCAGGGTGGCATCTAGGGGCAGCTTGTAGAGAAGTAGAGGGAGCAGCCACCCTATTGGGTGCAAACCAATGGTATCCCCAGGTCTGTTCTGCACAGTTCAGTTGTATTGGCATTTTTTCACACATGTGCTGCAAACAGCACCATAGTGATTTTCACACTGTCTGCAGCTTATCAAGAGTGGTAAATTTCATTTTTCAAATTTCAGTTATCAGTCATTTGAGTACCACATGCATGAGGATTTACATGACTGTTCATCACAAGGCTAATTGGGAGCAGCACAAGAACACTACTGGTTGACAGCAAAAATCCCACACTTGACGACCTCCTCCTTCTCGCTCCTCCCTTTCAAAGACTTAGCTTCCAGCACTTGCAGCTGGGATGAAGGGCAATGGAGAGTAAGGGCCTGACATACAGCCATTTCCAGCTGTTTCTTTGACCGGGCAAGTGTGTTTTTCCCCAGCTGTTGAAACAAAACAAAAAATATTCATCCAATAATCTCCATGCCCAGCGCTTCAATGCCAGTTTAGCAAAATGCTGGCTTTGCAGCTGCTCCAGTACCAGCTGATAGAGTCTGCCTCCTTTTGTGACTTTGAGGCCAGTGCCACAGTGGCAGATACCCAGCCACAATTTGTTTCATCCAGGTCATCCTTGCCACCATCATTTGAAAGCTAATGTCTCCATGTTACTGGACCATGTGACAAGTGGCAGGGTCCTGTCAGGAAGGCTCTGGCAGAGGATGAGTTAAACCCACAGGCTAATCCTGGCTCCACCCTTCTCATCAAGGAAGAGCACTATTTAAGCTGGATCAGCACACAGGTTCAGTGCTGCTTTGTCTTCAGCCTTGGATACCTGTTACCTGTTTACCTGCACCTTGTTCCTAGTTCCAGACCCAGCTTGTCCTGACAATTTTCTGATCTCCACCTGCACCGACCTTGGCTTGTCCCGTGACCACTCTTCTTGTCTGCTCCTACTGGCTTATATGTTACCGATTGGCTCCTGACCCGGCTTGTCTTACTACGCTTCTGTCATTCCCAGATCCGTCCATCCTGCCTGGGAAGCTCCTCCTGTTATCCAGGAAACCCTGCTTCCAGCACCTGCTGCCTGCACAAAACCCTGCTCATTGGACTTCTCTGGCAACCTTCACCAGTAGCCATCGTCCGCTTCAAACAAATCTCCAGGCGCTCGTGCTACTCTACACTCCGGTGTCCCCTGTTTGCACTATCAGGGGTCTCGAGTTGGAGGCGCAAGGGAGGCCTTCCTCACAGTGTCAGGCTCATCTCCAGGTACGTGATAGGTCCGCATGACTACAAACACATATTTTAGCAAGCATGGGCAGAGATGGTTCAGCTCCTTTATGGGTCATTCGGTAATTGCTGAATGCTGGAAGGGAAGGAAGATGGGGCAAACTGCAAAAGCTGCTGGTGCTACCTCTTGTTCTGTAACTTGACGGTGGCAGCTAAATCACATCCAAGGCCGGGACAAGGAATGAGCAGGAGGGGCGACTGCCCTGGGCGCAATGGTTTATTGCAGGGATGGGGGCAACCCAGCCCTAAGCCGAAGGAAAGGGGGGGCGCAGTTTGGCATCCTTGCCCTGGGCACTGGATGACTTTGTCCTGGCACTGATCACATCTACCCCCTCCTCCTCCATAGCTTCATCTGGTTTGCATTGTTCAGAACTACTAGTTCCCCCCAAGCAATGCCGGAAAAGGGTGATCCAGCGCCTAGGGCAAAGTTGCCAACCTGCTCCTCCCCCATCCCATTCATGATGTGCAAGCTTAGGGATCCTACGCCCAGCAGTCACTCAGTGGGCGCTATCACTACTCCTGTCAGCCTTGTAACAGAAGGAAGGCACCCTATCCTTACAGTAAACAATTTCTCCCCTCCCAGCCACCCCTTTTCCCGGCCCTGCCCCCAAGCAATCAAAAGGCAATGCAATGGCACTGTCACGCTGTTTTACAGATGGTATACCAGGGGAACAGGAACCACACTGGGGCAGAGATTTTGTCAGTTTTGCAGATTGCTAACCCCACTGCATATTGTGTCAGGAAATATCATCGTGTGTGACAATGGCACTAACCTATTGTTCACACTTCAACAGGGAAAGTTTACAAATCCTGAACCTGATGAAGTAGTGGTTCCTAGTTAGGTACCCTTGCTTACATAAACTTCTAAGTGAAGCAGTAAGAGTTTGCTAACATATTATTAAGCTTTTTACACAATACAGTGTGGTATTAAAAAAAAGAAGATCCTAAGCTATGCTATAAAACTTGTTTTGCTACTGTAGTTTTTACATGTTTCACGTCTGTCTGCTACTTCCACCACTCAGTTCTGGCATATCACTGCTATATAAAAAATCTGGTGTCTTTTTAAAAACGACATAAAAATGTTTTACTGAAAATCAATCATATTGGGAAGTTGTTGCTTTATGTATGTCAAACAATAGTGTACAATTAAAAAACTTTATTACACATTCAATATGTGTGATGCCAGAATACAGTGTCACTGAGGCTGTTTTGAAGAAATATTTTCTGCTGCAATATAATATATAGCTTAAAGTGGTTGTAAACCTCAGGCATGAAATATGAACAAAGCATATCCCTCTATACAGGTGTCATACTGGTGGCCCACTTGCCCTCCAGCTGTTGCGGAACTATAAGTCCCACAAGCCATTGCAAGGCTGACAGTTACAAGCATGACTGCCACAGGCAGAGGCATGATGGGACTTGTAGTTCTGCAATAGCTGAAGGGCTGACAGTTTGACACCCCTGCTCTATAGTGTGTACTTGTCCCAATTAAGATCACTAATTGTCAGTTTTGTCTGCTGCTTTAATCCTCTGCTATCAGCATGAATCACTTCTCGCAAGTTTTCCTGACACCAAGAGAAAAATGTTGACAGGGCAGGGACCTCCATCTGATTGACAACCGCCTCACCTCTGTTCCTGTGTGCAATGTGGAAGGGGGTGGGCAGGGCCGGTGTTTCCACTAGGCAAACTAGCAGCCGCCTAGGGTGCATTGCCACCTAGGGGCTCAGCCACGAGTCAGCACTCACTCTCTGTCATGAATGATCCTTGTGAGCTGAGGAAAGGGTCGGCAGTGGGGGAGGAAGAAGGGACAGAGGAAGATGCCAGGTGTCTGGGGCAGTGGCAGAACTACCAGGCCCTGGATTTCCACCATTGTTGGGGGAGCCCCAAGGGGCAGGAAAGGAGCCCACCTGAGTGCTAGCTGCATAATGATCCTCTTCGTCTGGAGCTGAGCGGCCTAATCCCTGGGCAGGAAGTGACTCTCTAATCAGAGCTGGTGGGTAGCCGTTCATTTCCCTGGGTCGGTATTAAGCAGGGAGCAGAGGAGAGCTGAACCTAAACCGGAGCTCGGCACTGGAGGGCGGCACCTTTACTGGAGCAGAAGCGACGAGGCAACGGAATGGTCTGAGGATGTTGGTGATGAAGGAGGTGCAGAGCTCTCTGACTGCTGCTTCTCCCTCCACCAGGAGCCAGTTGGAGCTGTGGTGAGCACTGTGGTCCAGGAGAGGAGCGTCCTGGGAGAAGGAATAAGCAGGATCATGGTGAAGGAGGGCAGAGTGCCGGCCACTCTCTTCATACTGCCCAGTAAGTGTCCCCAGAACAGGGAATCAGGGTCCCTGGGTGTGACATGGAGTATCCCTGGTGTGAAAGAGAATTGCGGTCACCAGGTTTGCCATGGGGAATCTGAGTCACCAGGTGTGACATGGGGGAGAGGGGTCACAAGTGTAACAGGGGTTTGGGGTCACCAGGTGTGCCATGAGGAATTTGGATCCCTGGGTGTGCCATTGGGGATTGAGGTCCCCAGGTGTGACATGGAGGAACATCAGGGTCCCCAGGTGTGACATGGAGGAACATCAGGGTCCCCAGGTGTGACATGGAGGAACATCAGGGTCCCCAGGTGTGACATGGAGGAACATCAGGGTCCCCAGGTGTGACAGGGAAAAACATCAGGGTCTCTGGGTATGACATGGAGGAACATCAGGGACCCCTGATGTGACATAGAGGAACATTGGGATTACTGGGTATGACAGCATTACATGGAGGAACCATCAGATCAGGGTCACTGGATATGACATAGAGCAGTTTTTAACCCCTTCCCTTTTTATTTATTTTTTTGGGGGGGCGCAAGTAGCTGATCTTGCCTAGGGCGTAAAACAGTCTAGCCCCGGCCCTGGGGGTGGGGGGTGTCCTTTTCCTCCAATCTGCTGTCAGAGCTCTTCTCGCTGAACTTTAGCTCTCCGTCTTCTTTTTCTGAACTCTGCCAATCTTTTAAATGCAGCACTTTGAACAGCTATAGAGAAGAAAGGCCTACAGATAGACCAGTACAAATTATGTATGAAGATTTGTTTAACCACTTTAGCCATGGAAGGTTTTTCTCCCCTAATGACCAGGCCATTTTTTGCGATTCGGCACTGCGTTACTTTAATGGACAATTGCGCGGTCTGGCGACGCTGTGCCCAAGAAAAAATTTATGTATTTTTCCCCCAGAAATAGAGCTTTCTTTTGGTGTGATTTTTATTTTTCTGAAAAAAAAAAAACAATATTTTTCACTTTCTGCCATATAACATTCCTAAAAAAGAAAAAAAATGTAAAATATATTTTAAAAATAAAAAAAATTGAAAAATATCATTTTAGGCCAACTTGTTCTCTGCTATATATTTTTGGTAAAAAAAAATCCTAATAAGTGTATTTTGATTGGTTTACGCAAAAGTTATTATATCAACAAACTAGGGGAAGATTTATGTAATTTTTTTTTTTTTACTAGTAATGGCGGCAATCTGCGATTTTTAGGGGGACTGCGACAGATTGGACCCCTAACTGACATTTTTGGGGGGACCAGTGACATTACTACAGTAATCAGTGCTAAAAATATGCACTGTCACTGTAATAATGACACTGGCAGGGAAGGGGTTAACCCAAGGGTGGTCAAAGGGTTAAGTGTGGGGGGTGTTTTCTAACTGTATGGGGGGGGGGGATTTGTGGAATCAACACAGAGAGTTACGATCCTAAATAGGAGGATCACAGGCGTTCTGTGTTCATTCCAGAGAGAGTTTACAACAGCAGATCGCAGTTCTCTCTCCACGGGGAGCGATTGCGGGTGCTCGGCGGCCCCGTGGATCGGCTCCCCAGGAGCGCTCCCGCGAACAGAAATACCTATACGTCGGTTCGCGCAGCCGAGCCAGCCTGCCCCAATATATCTGTGGCAGGCGGTCGGCAAGTGGTTATTCTCTGTGTATCACCTGAGGCCAGTCACTTCACTGAATATATCGGCAGGGTTACAACCACTTTAAGCCTTGCAGGCATTTAAAAAATATGTAATTTAAAGCAATGTTGTTTTTTTATGTCTCCCTTGAAATTGCATTAAATAGAGACTCCTATCCCCACTCAACAGTGTTTTTTAAAAAAATGTTTGTCTTGGTACGTGTCCCCCTATGACAATGCCACATATGCTCACCATCTCTCTCTCTTTTTTTTTTTTTTTTTTTTTTTTCATTACATCTTTTTTTATCTAAATGTGTACATGAAATGCAAACAGTAAAATGGTACTAAATGCACCTGCAAACTGAGGAACGCAAGCCATATTATTACACAATGTAACAATCTCCTGAGAGTTAAAGGGTCAATGACTAGTTTAACAGAAGCCAAAGTCTCTCTGGCTGTATGACTCATTTGTCGGTATTTCTAAGGGGATTAAAGTGTAACTACAGGAAACACTTTTTTTTTTTTTTCGATAGTGAGGAGGGAATAGCACACCTGTCAGTTTTTATTGCTATCTGTGAGAGATTTGCCTTCTTAGTCCCCGTTCACACTGGGGCGACCTGTGAGGCGACCTGGTCGCCTCACAGGTCGCCGTAGGTCGCCTTCCATAGGGAAGCTGCGGACCCGTTCTAATAGGAGCGACACAAGGCGCTCCGACTTAGAAAAAGGGTCCGGAGCTTCTTTGGGGCGACCCGGAGCAACCGTCATAGACTTCAATGTTATGAAGTCCGTGCCGGCCGCTCCGAGGTCGCAGCGCGCTGCTCGCACCGCGACCTCGGAGGTCGCCCCGGGAAGCCGGATCGCCCCAGTGTGAATGGGGCCTCAATTTCTTCTGTTTACTGTTATTGTTTAAAGTGAAACATACCAAATGCTTGGGTTGGCATCAGAACAGTAATAGAGGGGAAATCTTCCAGTGGGGCACTATTTCTGGAGATTGGTTTGGTGAACATGCCACAAAATGAACCTAGCCACATTTGGACCATAACCAGCCTGGTTTGGCCACAATATATCAGGGAGATAGGCATTGTTTTTTTTTTTAACTATCATTAGAGTGTCTCTCCCTTTTACGTTGGGGCTATAACAAGCTGCTAACATACAGCCCAGCTACTGTATATTATTTGGGCATTATCTCAAGCACCTTTTATTATTAAAAAGTTTATAAAAATACTCACAAAGCTGTAAATACACGGATATAAAATAAATCCTGTAGCAGGGTCCCCTGAAAGCCAAGGACCTGGACAATCAATCTGGAAGACCACACAACACAATGTACAAAATGCCACACAATGTTTCCGCTGCTGGACCTCAGCTACCACATTTCACACGTTTGCTGTGGGGAAAATCCTGCCTTGTCTCTCCCTTTTACGTTGTGGCCAAAAAAAGCTGCTAACATACTGTCCAGCTACTGTATATTATTTGGGCCTATTGTCTCTCAGATAAGACACAGAGTTCCTCATGGATTAGATTGGCAAATTAGCCTCCTCATCTCAAAGATCTCTTACTATGTTTAGTTATACTTGAGCGCTGAGGTTGTGGTTCTTTTTCACTTTCTTGTCTCTCGAGTAATATTGTAAATTTCAAGACATCTGATGATCTCTGAGATGGTACTGTGTAATTTGTATCCGTTCTGAGTGAGACTCCCATCTCTCACCTTTTATATACGGTAATTGTTTTGAATAAGATCGTATATTTTTTATTATTTCTTACTCCTCGTTACTTCCTCTACTTTTTTATACGTGTGTGCCTCGTTCAAACCCCGGAGGGAGTGTTTTGTTGTAAATTTTTTTGGGGGGGTGGCATACTCCTTTACCAGCCTAACATATCCACCTTGTCCATTCTATCTATGCTTTGGCAATCTGAACAAAAATTCAGCCCCTCCTACTTCTCCAGCAGCTTTCTGGGACATGTCACAGGTCCCAGAAAGCTTCAGGACCAATCAGATAGGGCAGTTCACACATGAACAGTGAGCAGCTGGCTGTGAAGCCACAAGCAGTCACAGCCGGCTGTCCACAGGTCGGTGAAGAAACTTGCTGGGTGGGACACCGCTGGATTCTTCGAGAGGTGAGTGTCTAATTATTAAAAGTCAGCAGCTACAGTATTTGTAGCTTCTGATATTTATTTTTTTTAATATATGGCTGAAGAACCTCTTTAACCACTTCCCACCCGCCATATAGCAAAATGACGGCCGGGAAGTGGTTGCTCTATCCTGACTGGCCGTCATATGAGGTCCAGCAGGATAGACCGGGGGGCACGCAGAGCGGCAATCGGTGGTGTGGTGTGTCACTCTGACTCACTGCATCTCCGATCCCAGTAAAGAGCCTAACGACGTAGGCTCTTTACTATGTGACCAGCTGTGTCTAATCACAGCTGGTCACATAGTAAATAGGAAGTGCCGTTGATCAGCTTTCCTCAGTTCGTGCCTGACAGGCACGAGTAGAAGAGAGCCGATTGGCGGCTCTCCTGACGGGGGGGGGGGTCTGTGCTGGTAATCAGAGCATTGATTACCCGTGCAGACCCTTGGGGGGGATGCCACTAGAGCCACCAGGGATTGCCTACCTATGGCCACCAGGGATGCCCACCCATGGCCACCAGGGATGCCCACCCATGGCCACCAGGGATGCCAATCAGGGCTCAGGGACCCTTTCAGTGCCCTCCTCATCAGAGCTCCCCATGATTGCCATCTAGCAGTGCCGCCCACCAGTGCCCACCATTGCCATCTATCAGTGTTGTCCACCAGTGCCCATTATTGCCCATCAGTGCTGCCTATCAGTGCCCATCAGTGCCACCTATCACTGCCCATCAGTGCCCATCAGTGCTGCCCATCAGTGCCGCCTATCAGTGCCCATCAGTGCCGCCTATCAGTGCCCACCAATGCTGCATATCAGCGCTACCTATCAGTGCCACATATCAATGCCCATCAGTGCTGCATATCAGTGCCACCTATCAGTGCCCATCAGTGCTGCATATTAGTGTTTCATCATCAGTGCAACCTCATCAGTGCCTCCTTATCAGTGCCTGTCAGTGCGGCCTCATCAGTGCAGGAAAAAACATATCTATTTACATACATTTTATAACATAAACAAAAAACAAAAAACTTTTTTTTTTTTTCTTCAAACTTTTCGGTCTTTTTTATTTGTGTAGCGAAAAAGAAAAAACCTTGCGGTGATCAAATACCACCAAAAGAAAGCTCTATTTGTGGGGAAAATTTGGTACAGTGTTGCATGACCCCGCAATTGTCATTCAAAATGCAACAGCGCTAAAAGCAGAAAATTGGCCTGGGCAGGAAGGGGGTGAAGTAGTTAATTAGTACTGAAGGCAAGACAGTCTGGGCAACTCCTTTTAAATCCCGCAAATACAATTTGGTGACTCTACCTAGCACAAGCCAGTCCAAAAATCTTCAGCCACCAACCTTTCAGGGTGCATACTATGCATATCAGAACTGTTTGGTAAAGTGACCTTACCCTCCAGTCCTCTGGGAGGACTGAAGACTTTCTAGCTGCGCTAGTACTGCAAACACAGCAATTTTTCTTTGCTTATAGTGACCCAGCTGACACTGTGCCCTGTTCCAGCTCAGCCTGGTTTGCTCTATTCTAAGTTTCAGACAGTGGGGGTAACTTTTTGTGGGGACAATGTCAGTGGCTGCATTCCATCAGATTGGGGAGGTTAGTACAACAGTCACCATGGTACTATCTTACTCAGGGCTTCCAAATAGGGAGATGTCAGCTATAAGTTTTCTGCGCTTTTTCTGGCCAGGCTTCACACCGATGGCTCTCTTAAAAACGAAACCTGACTGTATGCAACTGTATACGGTGTATATGGGGAATCTTGACCCCAGTGGCTAACAGCTCTGCTACGGGTGACAGGGAAAGACAGGGTAGTGACACTGGAGCTTTCGACTGCTCCAGCAACCACAGGTGTCCTTCCACATCCTAGAGCTGCAACTCTTATGACCAACTGTAGTCTGATGTCTGCCTGAATATCAGCGTGCAGAAGTCCTCCACAAGGACACTTCTGATGTGGGTCTTGCATAGACTGGAAACAACGGCTACAATATTTCTGTTGTTACTCTGAGGCAATAAATACAACAAACTAATTCACAGGTGGTCAACCATGAATGTGGTGGTAAACGGGAAAAACAAAAAAACAAAAGCAAATTACAAAATATGTAGCAATATTTCCAGGCATTGGCCTGAGATTGGTCTGCCATTGTTACCGGAAACACTTCCAACACATTTAAGTTGAAAACCCAGGTGTGAGGACTGAGACAATGACCATTCCGGGCATATTTGGTTTGTGTTGTTTATTTTATAAAGGGGATGGGAGAAGGGAATGTGTGGGATACTCCTCTGGCTCTACTAGGTTTAACTGGAACACTGTACAGAAAAATGCTTGTTGGCGCTGTCCTGACGCCGGCTGAATGCCGACCAACGCTTCCTGGCGCTTGAAAATACTGTTATGCTGAACTTGTGCTAGAACTTCGATTTTAACACCCTTGGTTAACTCAGAAGATCCAGGACTGTAATAATCCTTGACTCGTGACACTCTGTCTAGCTCAAAAGTCCTGTGTAAGACTCCCTCCAGCCGGTGCTGTATTTTGGCCTAGGCCAACAAGGCCTAGGCCTAGGGCGGCACTTTGCAGGGGGGCAGCAAAAAAGCCCCCCCTCTACCTGAGACTCTATTGGCCACTGGTTGCTAGAGCTGCCTCTCTCACCCCCCGCTCTCTCATTTACCCCCTCTCTATCACCCCCTCCTCTCTCTCATCCCCCTCTCTCTCTCTCTCACCCCTCTCTCTCTCTCTCATCTCCCATCTCTCTCTCTCTCTCTCTCACCCCCCCTATAATCCCCTCTCTCTCTCATCCCCCCTCTCTCTCATCCCCCTCTCTCTCTCATCATCCTCTCTCTCTCTCATTCCCCCTCTATCTATCATCCCCCCGTCTCTTTCATCCCCTCCTCTCTCTCCCCCCCTCTCTCTCCCTCCCTTACCCAGACCCCTCTTGTACTCATTCAATTTTGGAGGGAGTCACATCCGTCAAAAAAGGAGTGGGGCAAATGTACATGGGGGGGGGGGGGAGCAGGGCGCCCAATTTTAGTCTTGCCTAGGGCAGCACAAAACCAAAATACACCACTGCCTCCAGCCCTTCACTGACTGAGGTAGTTCCTTGTAACTGCTTGTACTGCTGCAACTCTTAACACTGCACACTTAACTCTTCAGGGCCCCCCTCTCACTTCCAGTGTCCTCTCTCTCTAGGCAACCCACTTAACACTTCAGGGTCCTTTCAGTAGGCAACCCCCTTGACACTTCAGGGTCCTTTCACTAGGCAACCCCCTGTACACTTGCAGGCTCCAGGATCACTGGGACCTTAACTAGAGTGGTCCCCTCTACACTAGGCAGACCCCAGACCCCAGGGGCAGTTCACAGTACTCACGACCTTGGAAGGCTTTCCTGGAACTGAACCTCTCTTTCTCCACTGGTCCTCGGCACACCGGATCCTCTCTGCAGCTCAGCTCTCCTTTCTGGACACTCAGGCAGCCACCCAAGACACCTGATCCTTCTGACAGGAGGAGAGACAGTCGTACTCTCCCTCCTGGGACTCTGCTTCCCACCTGTAGTGGAAGGAAAGAAAATTGTGTAATCTATTTAAATAGCCTATTTTAATATTTGAATCTATTTTAATAGCCTATTTTAATAGCAATCAGCTGAACCTAACACTAACAGAGGTTTATGGAGAGGAGTAGGGGGCTCTCAAAGAATATGTCAAGACACAAAAACAAGAAAGCAGCACAACAGACATATTGTGTACTAGTTTAGTAACATTTAGTAATAACAAACTGATAAGAACTCTGTGATAAGCATAATAGCATAGTGCAGCACCACTGCAGTAGTTGGAAAGGATCTGCTATCACCGCTGTATATCCAAGTAAAACCTGTAGCTTCATTCAAAACTTAGATTCCTAAATCCCCACAGCAGGCCTTATTGGGTCTTAAGGTGGAGAAAGCCACAAGGGCCCAGAGATGATTAATCACTTTTATATTTACAGCTGCGAAAATTACGATTGCAAAATCTTGGAGGTCTCCTGTCCTGCCATTAGAACAGCTCAGGCATAAACTCTCTTGGGATTATGGTGAATGAACACGTCTGCCATATTAAACGATAAAATGAAGATGTTTGATAAGGTGTGGGAGCTATGGCTCCGTTACTTTACTGGTAATTCATAGGCTTGTTGCCAGCCGTAAGGGCCCTGGGAACGTGGGGTGCGGGGTGGGGGTCGGGTCCAAACTGCTGTTTGCCTAGTGATCAAACCAATCCTTAATTTGGATTAGTATTCAGTAGCTTGCATAACTCTCATGATGTCTCAGGGTAAATGATGAATACGTACTAGGAACTAGCAGACCACAAATGTTTTCTGCTGTTTACTTTCTTCCATACTTGAAGGACGATTGGGGGGAAAAATGTGCTACAGTTTGTTATATTCTTGTATTTTTTTCATGTTCTTTGTAAAATTTTCAATAAAAGCCATTGAAACCAAAAACTTAGATTCCAAAAATCTTTAAGTGGAGGGTTATCCAGATCCTCTATCAATACCAAGACAGCAGGGGCAGTAGGATTATCAGGGCTACAGTTCAAGTCAACTGCCCTTCAACAGGCCTCAACTCAAGGTTCACAATGAAAATATAATTATTATTTTTTTTTTGTTTAAAAAGGGTTCGGATTGTACTTTAATAAGGTTGTAATAAATGAGTTCCTTTAAATGCTTTTTTTTTTACCAAAACCATCAATCTTGGTAAACATCATTATAGAACTGGTCATTACAGTTGTTCTGGGCAGTAACTCTTTTGAAAACTGTTTAAACATCTTAAATATGCAATTGAGTGCAGTATTCAATCCATTCAGTAAATATAGTATACCAGTTACAGTAAAGAGTATTTAAACCCCAAAAATGTATTTCCTTTAATAAAAAGTCATTAGATGTGGTAACAGCATTAGTTTTATTTCTTTCTGTTTTTTTTTTTTTTTTTTTTATATTCACCAGGCAATCCCACGAATATTAAACTTCCTGTCCATGCCTATGATTTTTTTTTTTTCTCCACTGAGGCCACATATGAGGACACTATAGTTGTTACACAGGCTGAACTTCAAATATGCCTACCTTTGTTCATCTCTGTTACATAGTGGGCTGAAGGGACTAGTAGTTTTTGAATTTTAAATATTTTAAAAGTGTTGCCTGTAGACAATTTTTGTAATTGCATTGTTTTGCCACCATATTAAGGCTTGAACACAAAAGATATTATAAGTATGAATAACACCTGTAATGCGCAAATGTTACTAAATACATAATTCAAGCTTATACTACACCACAGACTAAACATCTAAATGTGTAAAATATAATGTTTACAAGAAAAACGTTTACTATGTTACACACAAAAATCCATATTAAACAAAAAATAGTGTGTAGGGACTAAACACTAAAGGTGACTAAAGTGACTAAAGACTAAACATTTAAAGTTGTACACCCACCTTGAGATTTTTTACTTGTAGGTAAGCCTTTAATAAGGCTTACCTATAGGTACTGTAAATATCTCCTAAACTTGCCCCATTTAGGAGATATTTACATTGCATGTAGCTGATGACGTCATCGGTGCATGCGCTCTGAAGAAACAGCCGCCTGTGCCAGGACTGGCAGCTGCCGCACGCATGCGCGGGAGTGATATCAAGCGGCTCCGGTCAGTAATACAGCCGGAGTCCTCAGACCTGGAAAGGAAGATGGGCGATGGATGGATGCAGCCACCAGCAGGGACAACGCAGACTTCGTTTGCATGTAAGTATCACATAATGCGGTAGTATGTGATGCATAGTAGCACATCATGCAGTTACTTTGCAGGGGGAAAAAAATGAAAAAAAAAAAAAAAAAACAGGAAGAGTTTACTTCCTCTTTAAATGTGCAAATATGTAAAATAATATGTTTACAAAAACCCTTACTATGTTAAACACAGAAATCAATAATAAACAAAAATAGTGTGTAGTACTGCTACGCCTTTAAAAAGCAAACAAATAAAATCATTGTCTAAAAAAAAAAATCAAATAAATGGACATTAGGTGGCGCTGCAAATCCTCATACCTCCAAAATAAATGCAATATGAATACATATGCAATTCAATCAAACTATACCCAATTAACAACCTTTTATAAGAGAGTAAGAAGTAGAAGCAAATGAAAGTCCCAAAAAATTCTTCCACAACAGTGCGTATTATGAATCTCCAATAGTGTTTACATATATTCAAATAATTTCCTTCTTCATGCAGTGCTTGTGACCACCACTCCCTCAATGTGAATTTGATGACTCACCAAAACTCAATGTCTCACATCTATGATGATCAGTATGCAGAGCTGAAATGGTTAATGACATCTCCACAGATATCTCATGGTTCTCTTGTTCCAGAAAGAATGATCTTATTAAAAACTCACTTTCCGACCATCATCCATGAAAAAGAAAGGCTCACAATAGTGCAGTACCTTTACAGCTTCAGAGTGTATTAAAATACTCACAAACATATTTAAAATCATTGCCTTCAAAACCAAAGCTGTCAGTGTGCCTGCGTTTCCTGCATGAGCTGGATCTCCGGTGTCTCACCACCTCGCGGCACAGCTCACTACCCCCATGTCTCCTCTAGGATCAGCGTGCCTGTCACACTTGCGTTCCTACGTGTGGGCTATTTTATGTTGGTCACACAAAGAGGACTCTTAAAAAGGAATATCTGAACAGTGGTGGCCCGTCCATTAGGGGCGCAGGGGCGCCGCCCCACTATCCATGCGTCTGGCCCCCTAATCTACATGCAGGGCGCCAAATGCATGGATTTCAATGGAGGGTTTTTTTTTTTTAAAGCACGTGATTAGAGCCAGAGGCTCTAATAGGCTTCAAAAAAGGGTGGTCTCGGGGCGCAGGGCACTGCGCCCTGAGCCCACCCTGTTGTGTAACAATAACAAATTAATATTCGCTATTGCCACACTGATTCTCCTCCCGGCCAATCAGGAAGCGGGTCCTGAGTCCCGTTTCCCAATTGGCTGAAAGGAGAAGGCATCCTATTGGTCAAGATGGAGGCAGGAGACGGCTGCTGAGAGAGAACATGAAGACTGAGGGGGAAGCTGCTGCCGCCGCCACTGCCTGTCAGTCCCGGGGAGCAAGGTAAGTAAACTGCCATGGGGGAATATGATGGTGTGGGCTGGAGTGATTGAGGGGGTAACCCGTCTACCACCTGCAGCCCCCGACTGATGGAGCACCAGCCGCCACTGTCTCTGAACATATTCAAAATATTATTAATGGATACTGACAGTACACTTTATCCCTACATTTTAGGGATGTCCAAGGAAGAGACTCATTGGGGTTACAATTCTGGGGGGTTGATAGGGTTTTTCCCTCATGGAGGGGATCCAACATGGTTAGGGATCTCTCCAGGAGAGAAACTAATTGGATTTATGTCCTAAACACCTTGTTACCTAAAGGGCTTAATGCAGAAATAGATTTTAACTGTTTTATCAGTGATGTATAGACCATGCATGTAGGGTAGTGGTAAATGATTGGGATTCACAATCCCAGAGGGTACAGGTGAATACAGGAGAGAAGCGGAGGATGTCTCTAAGTGCAGTATCACAACACAATTTATTAGGCTGATAAAAACACACCTACAAAATGGATGTAGAAGAAAGGCTGATTGATAAAAACAAATCCACATGATGTAAGTTGCTAATTTTTAATAAAATACTTGTCCTGATTTACTGCACTATGAAGCTATATGGTTGTCATTTCATGAGCTGATTGCTGCTGCTTTGGAGGATTCGTTATTACATAGGAGTGTATCCCATTGTGATCATTATCCGTGCATTAAGCTAAATCACCATTGCTGTGGAGGATTTACCCCTATCTGGATTTACCTGTATGCAATCATTACTCCGCATTGAGGTGAGTGGCCATTGCACCTATAGGTGGTTATATTGTCTGCTGGTCTCTGGGAATTTTCCTTTACACAGTTGTAATTTCCTTTCTTTGATGATCGTCACTTATTTGGTTGGACTTTATAGACACTAAATGTATTTATCTATTTTATATTTAATAATTTCTCCACTATTTGTGGCTTTCACTGTAATTTTTTTGGACTATTTTCCTTTCACATTCAGTGCACTATATACATTATGTGTATTTTTTATTGAAGGTTTTTACACTTATCAGCACACTTCCTCACATTACAGGGTTGTTACACATTATATATTTAATTTTATATTTTACCTGTGTTATTTTAGCGCCTATTCTCTATATTATAATTATATTTTATTGTATGTGGTGACACAACAAATAATTGGTTTCTATCACTTTATTCACACAGTGATCCACAATTTATTTGTTTATTTATTGGTTAGCGCATTGGTTCATTGACCTCAAGTACACTAAATGGTCAGATGAGCATTTGTGGAATTCTTTGATGGAATAGGTCTTGACCTTGACACAAAAATCCTTCTGTCCATGTTGGACGAATCTACAGGTCTTGCAAAGAGGTTTTTGACATTGGTACATGCCGGTTATAGCTAGAAGTGGGAAGAGAATGTCCTGGCGGCAAAGGCTTATCTTTAAATAACAACTTACTTTTTATACTGAGAGCTTTCCTATACGTAAATCTGGGTCTGTCAGATAGGGTGGGTAGTAGGTGCTGGTCCTATAGAAGTAGGAGCCAATGTTTTCGTATGATTTGCTTCATTTGCCTATGTCGAGAATGGAGCTGGGTAATAAACCGTATCTCATTGTTCTTAGTTTGGGAAGAACAGCGTGGCAGGGGAATGGTATCCTTGTATAAAGAGCATGCTGTTTCAACAATATCAGTAGGGAAATCTTTTTCAAGAAATTTATTTTTTAGGATCTCACTCTGGATATGGTAATCTGTGGCTCTAATGCAATTATTTTTTAGTCTACAGAATTGACTTTTAGGGATGTTGTCAATCCATCGAGGATGGTGACAGCTTTTTTAATGAAGAAAGGAATTCCCTGCTGTTGGCTTGGTATAACTTTTCGCATTGATTTGGTTTCCAACTTGGTATAATTCCAGGTCGAGAAAAGCAAAATTATTTCTGTCCATATCTGTCATAAAGGACAGACCCATACCGTTATTATTGCAGTGGGCTGCAAATTCTGAGACCAAGGAGTCGCTGCCACCCCAGATGATAAAGACATTGTCAATATACCTGCCATAAAACAGGATGTTGGATGAAAAGGGGTTGTTTTGCCAAATGTGTGAGAACTCATAAATTGTGATACTGCACCTAGAGGCACCTCCCTTTCTCTCCTGCTCTCCTGGAGTGCACCCCAGTGTTTGTATCCATCAAGCATCTTCACCATTCACAGAAATTGAACCTTCCTGTTATTGTGGACATCCCTCTGGCTAGTTCTGTTGCTCAGAGCGCCCTACGTTTTCCTTTTTTGTCTTTACAGGTGAATATAACTTTGAAATTGCTGTGTAAGGGTTATTGATATTATCTGTACCGTTATTTTATATAATATAATGATATGTTATATTTAGGAAGGGGGTAGTTTATGTATTTTGTTTTTATGCAATGTATGTAATAAGAAGAAGCCTCTATTCAATATGCACAGTGGACCTCAATTTTAGACTTTTACATGTGAGATTTCTTATTATATAAAGTTTGTTTATTAAATTTCATTTTAATTCTATGATATACTTTAATATTTTTAGGTTGATTATTATATAAGTGGTAGGCTCTAGAAGTTGGATTTTGGATAAATGTCTCTTTTTAATCAATTGATTTAATGTATATGAGCTATATAGGAGATCAAATCTTGTAGATTGGAGCTTTACACCATTACTTTGTATCTGGCACACTGGGGGTTAATTACCCTTGGTACAACCTTATATAAATCAATGTATAGATGGGTGCAGTTTAGCTCTATGAGGAAGTCCACATGGATGAAACATGACAAAGTATAACCTCATGTACGACCGCAATTGTGACAGGCACGCTGATCTGGAGGAGACACAGAGATAGTGAGCTGTACGGCGAGGTGGTGAGAGGCCGGACATCCAGTTCATGCAGGAAAAGTGGGGGCACACTGATGGCTTGTTTTAATAGTTGAAGGCAATGTTTTTTTTTAATATGCTTGAGTATTTTATGGTTTTAATAAAATCTGAAGGCGTAAACGTACTGCACTATTGTAAGCCTCTCTTTTTCATGGGTAATGGTTGGAAGGTGAATGTTTAACAATCTTTATATCTGAAGCAAGAGAACCATGATATATCTGTGGAGGTGTCATTACTATTTCAGCTCTGCATGCTGATCATATATGTGAGTTTTGGTGAGTCATTGAATTCACATTTAGGGAGTGGTGGTCACAAGCACTGCATGGAAGAAGGAAATTATTTGAATATATGTAAACACTATTGGAGATTCATAATACGCACTGTTGTGGAAGATTTTTTGGGACTTTCCTTTGCTTCTACTTCTTACTCTCTTATAAAAGGTTGTTAATTGGGTATGATTAAATTGTATATGTATTCATATTGTATTTACAGTATATTAGAGGTATGAGGATTTGCAGTACCACCTAATGTTAAGGCTTGACCTATTTCATATCTAAGTATGTGACACAGTCTTGTCTTTTATATTTTAGGGTAAATTTGGAATTACATTGTGTTTGTATGCACTGCAATTCATTTTAGTGTTATTTTTACTTTAATTTTGATAAATAGTTGTGCAAATATAGTGCTACATTAAAATTTGCAACTATTACTATCATTACTATCATAGTCTTTCTGCGAAAAATTCACATTTAATGTGGTTGTAAATCTCTGAAATGAAAAATAAACAAAGAATATTCTTCTGTAGTGTGTACTTGCATCTATCCAAAGCACCTAGTGGGATTTATGTCTCCTCTCTCATTCCTCTGCTGTCTGCATGATTCACTTCTGATAGTCTATGCCAGTGATGGCGAACCTTGGCACCCCAGAGGTTTTGGAACTACATTTCCCATGATGCTCAACTACACTGCAGAGTGCATATGAGCATCATGGGAAATGTAGTTCCAAAACATTTGGGGTGCCAAGGTTCACCATCACTGGTCTATGCCAACACTAGATAATCATGGGAGGCTGTGCATGTTTCCCTATGAGACTGTGTAGAGGGGGGGTGTGTCCTTTCCCTCCACTCAAGTCTCAGATTACACTCAGTCCCCATGCTTTATACAGTTCTGTGTGTGACATTAGATCCCCACCCCTTGCCTTCTGAAGTTCAGAAATGCTAATTTTTGTAATTTGAACAGTTGTAGAGAAGAGTGAGCTGCAGATAAAGACGTACAACTTATGTAGGAAGATTTGCTTCATCTTTGTGCATCACCTAAGGGTAGGCACTTCGGTGGGTATATGTAAGGGTTTGCACTTGATAAAGGAGCGCCCATGCCCGGTGTGGCCGTCGCGCATGCTCCAAAATGCGTAGTGTGTATTCTTCCACCCTTCTTTTGACGTCACGCACCATCACCTCGTGGCCTCCCCCATCCCGGCCGAAAAATATGGAGGGGTTGGGACTTTGATTGAGAGGCATGACCATGACAGGGTTGATGGAGTAAAATATCACATTTATTACATACATAATAGTATACAAATGGCATAAAAATGATGTACAAAGTAAGACATATGGTATATACACAGCTGGAGTAGTAAAAAGAGTACATAATTCCCAGAACAGCCTCAAAGGTACCAACATAACAATTGACAACCCTAGGAGTATTTGAGTAAAATCAAAACTGACGCATTTCGTGGCCTAATGCCGCCACTTCTTCAGAGTAGATGTATGATCCATATCTAAAAGTAGAAAGTATACATGTAAAGTATTGCAAAAAATGATGGTAGATGGAAGCTGAAAGGGGGAAGGGAAGGGAGGAATAACCCCCATAATACCAACTTACATGGTAGCCGTGGCGATGACTGGTAATGGAGGCGGAGAGGACCCAGGTGTCTCCCCCGGGAGCTGAGGACGCTATAGGTCCGCGGCAAGAGCAGAAGTAGCCACACACAGGAAAAAATGTGGAGTAGAGGGGACTGGAAAATTCTTGAGGGTATCATGTATCTATATCGAGTAAATAGAGATGAATAGTAAAAAAGTATATGTAATATGTAGAGTCGTAGTATAATTTACATGATAGGAATAGGAAATTTGAAAGGAATGGAATATATGTAAAAAATAGCTATGGAAATATAAGGGTAATGATGGGAATAATAATGTATGTAATGTATAAAAAATTACATAAAAACTGGAAAATTTGAAAAAAAAAATATATATGAGATATAATTTAAAAGGAGTATGTGAAAAATATATAAAATATGACTGTGATCGGTATGGTGAAGTAAAGTAAAAATTAAAGAAAATTAAATGCTGAAATCAGTGAAAAAGGTATACTGTGCTGAAGGAGTGAAATCATAGAGAGCTCAAAAAATGAGTGTCCAGATAAAAAAGAAAAACAGGAAATTAAATAAATAAAAGTGATAGGAAGTTGATTATGAAATAGGGGTGGGTACCTCTGATTATACCAATGTGCCAAAGGAGTAAACAATATGGGTGATGATGCCAGAGTGGTATGTGAGACAATGGGTGAAAGGATATAGAAGATGAAAAGGAGAAAGAACCGTACCAAGGATTGAGGTAGAGAGAGGTGTGCCTCTCTTCCGCCAGAGCCGCCAAACCCAGAGCGCCCAGCGTCACGTCAGTGCATATGTCGAGGGAGCCGCAGGAACGGCAGGCTTACCAAACCGTCCGGTGTAACGTGAGAATTACTTACCCCGTGAGAAAAACCTACCCTCGTCACTTCCGGCCAGGAACAGCTGAGCAGCGCAGCAGTGCGCATGCTCACAGCCCCGGATACCTAATGAAAGAGCTGAGGACCTGACTAGTGCGCATGCGCACTAGTAGGAAATTATCACGGTGTCTGTGAAAAAAACCTACCCACGCCACGCTTACATTAAAACAAGTGTGCTGCAATATAAGTCATCTCCGCTCCTGTCCCTGTCACTGCCCTGATCTTGGCTAGTAAATATAAAAGCGGGTCTCGGCTCCGTGATTTATGTTCTCATACAACCGCCGCCGCTTTTATATTTACTAGCCGAGATGAGGGAAGTGACAGGGACAGGAGTGGAGATCACTCGTATTGCAGCACAGCTGTTTTAATGTAAACGCCGAATTGCATACAGTGCCGTGCAACCGGAAGTGACGAGGGTAGGTTTTTCTCACGGGTAGGTAATTCTCACGGAACACCGGCAAGCTCCCTCTTATGCACTGAGGATGTACAACAGCCGTCGGCGTGTTGGCGCCAAACTGACGTCACGCGTCGGCGCAGGACGTGGCGCTGATGCGTGGTGGCTCCGCCCACCCCATCCCCCGAGCTCACGAGAAACCAGGGAGAATGGGGGGGGGGCCATACAACACGCATCGCAGCTCCCGGGAAGATAACAGGAGTCAGCCCGTCAGCCACCCAGCAGCAGCCAGAGCGTCCATGCCAAGCAGCAAAAAGGAATAACCAAAGCCAATGATGTAAAACATGTATATGATAGTTGTAAAAAAGAAAGCAACTTTATATGTGACAGCCTGTGTGCATGATTATAATGCGCAGAGCCCCCCACTGGTCCAGACAAAGTCTGTGTGACACAGTGTAATTGGGGGACATGGACCATCGCATACAGTCAATGCACAATGAAAGTGGCTGTATAGACCTGTCAGTTGAGGTCATGTCTCTCCATCCCTAAATGATTTGGAACAAGGGGGGAAACGCGTCAGTTTATGGATGTTATGATTTTACTCAAATACTCCTAGGGTTGTCAATTGTTATGTTGGTACCTTTGAGGCTGTTCTGGGGATTATGTACTCTTTTTACTACTCCAGCTGTGTATATACCATATGTCTTACTTTGTACAGCATTTTTATGCCATTTGTATACTATTATGTATGTAATAAATGTGATATTTTACTCCATCAACCCTGTCATGGTCATGCCTCTCAATCAAAGTCCCAACCCCTCCATATTTTTCTATATGAATTTAGGGATGGAGTCGCATGGCCAGTCCCACCATGCGTCTCATCTAAAGTCCCGCCTTCTTCCCCCCTTGTTCCAAATCATTTAGGGATGGAGAGACATGACCTCAACTGACAGGTCTATACAGCCACTTTCATTGTGCATTGACTGTATGCGATGGTCCATGTCCCCCAATTACACTGTGTCACACAGACTTTGTCTGGACCAGTGGGGGGCTCTGCGCATTATAGTCATGCACACAGGCTGTCACATATAAAGTTGCTTTCTTTTTTACAACTATCATATACATGTTTTACATCATTGGCTTTGGTTATTCCTTTTTGCTGCTTGGCATGGACGCTCTGGCTGCTGCTGGGTGGCTGACGGGCTGACTCCTGTTATCTTCCCGGGAGCTGCGATGCGTGTTGTATGCCCCCCCCCCTTCTCCCTGGTTTCTCGTGAGCTCGGGGGATGGGGTGGGCGGAGCCACCACGCATCGGCGCCACGTCCTGCGCCGACGTGTGACGTCAGTTTGGCACCAACACGCCGACGGCTGTTGTACATCCTCAGTGCATAAGAGGGAGCTTGCCAGACGGTTTGGTAAGCCTGCCGTTCCTGCGGCTCCCTCGACATATGCACTGACATGACGCTGGGCGCTCTGGGTTTGGCGGCTCTGGCGGAAGAGAGGCACACCTCTCTCTACATCAATCCTTGGTACGGTTCTTTCTCCTTTTCATCTTCTATATCCTTTCACCCATTGTCTCACATACCACTTTGGCATCATCACCCATATTGTTTACTCCTTTGGCACATTGGTATAATCAGAGGTACCCACCCCTATTTCATAATCAACTTCCTATCACTTTTATTTATTTAATTTCCTGTTTTTCTTTTTTATCTGGACACTCATTTTTTGAGCTCTCTATGATTTCACTCCTTCAGCACAGTATACCTTTTTCATTGATTTCAGCATTTAATTTTCTTTAATTTTTACTTTACTTCACCATACCGATCACAGTCATATTTTATATATTTTTCACATACTCCTTTTTAAATTATATCTCATATATATATATATATATATATTTTCAAATTTTCCAGTTTTTATGTAATTTTTTATACATTACATACATTATTATTCCCATCATTACCCTCATATTTCCATAGCTATTTTTTACATATATTCCATTCCTTTCAAATTTCCTACTCCTATCATGTAAATTATACTACGACTCTACATATTACATATACTTTTTTACTATTCATCTCTATTTACTCGATATAGATACATGATACCCTCAAGAATTTTCCAGTCCCCTCTACTCCACATTTTTTCCTGTGTGTGGCTACTTCTGCTCTTGCCGCGGACCTATAGCGTCCTCAGCTCCCGGGGGAGACACCTGGGTCCTCTCCGCCTCCATTACCAGTCGTCGCCATGGCTACCATGTAAATTGGGATTATAGGGGTTATTCCTCCCTTCCCTTCCCCCTTTCAGCTTCCATCTACCATCATTTTTTGCAATACTTTACATGTATACTTTCTACTTTTAGATATGGATCATACATCTACTCTGAAGAAGTGGCGGCATTAGGCCACGAAACGCGTCAGTTTATGGATGTTATGATTTTACTCAAATACTCCTAGGGTTGTCAATTGTTATGTTGGTACCTTTGAGGCTGTTCTGGGGATTATGTACTCTTTTTACTACTCCAGCTGTGTATATACCATATGTCTTACTTTGTACAGCATTTTTATGCCATTTGTATACTATTATGTATGTAATAAATGTGATATTTTACTCCATCAACCCTGTCATGGTCATGCCTCTCAATCAAAGTCCCAACCCCTCCATATTTTTCTATATGAATTTAGGGATGGAGTCGCATGGCCAGTCCCACCATGCGTCTCATCTAAAGTCCCGCCTTCTTCCCCCCTTGTTCCATCCCGGCCGGAAGACATCTGAATACCAGTTCCATCTCTTTCTGCTGCTACCATCCTGGGCTCCACGGTCTGGTGCGAGTGAACACCGCTACGCTGAATGTCAGGACACATGCTAAGTTTTTAACCTCCATTTTCATTTTCCATTTCATGTCAGGGGTTTACAACCATGTAAGTCTTTGTTTAGTCTTTTCTTTTAAACATCTAGTTTGCTGGTTATGTCTTTATAATCACCACACTTTTTAGCACAGGTCGATTCATTCCCTGATGGTTTCTCTTTTTACTGAAGCAGGGCAGTTTAAATGTCGTTTAGTTATACATAGGCTCCTCATGTTGATAAAGCAAATTAATATATTGGCTGCAATATATAGGCCTAGTAGAATAGGAGCTCTTTAACTATGTCCTTTGTTAACCACACTAACCAATTAGCCCCTGCATCTTTTTTTGCTCTTGAGGGTGCCTTGATTTTTTTTTTTTTTTTTTAAAGAAGGTGATGTGATGACATATTTACACTTTTTAGGTTGAAAAAAGACTGTCTATCCAGTTGAACTTTTGGCACATATTGATATCCACATAAAAAAGCGGAACTCTGGAAGCTGTGCCCTGAAATGGCAAACAGAGGGCAAATAATTAGTCAGCAATATAGCCTGTTGTCTCCCTGCAGTTTACTCTTTCTTCATCAGTAACTTATAGTGCCTTGTTCTGCACTGTGTATCTACGTAGAGGTGGCCTTCTTGGGCAGGGGTTTGCTTTCTTTTGTCAGAGCCTCCAGCAATAATAGCAGTGGGCAGCACATTAGTGTAATCACCAAATTTCTGTCCAAATCTCCTGAGACTAGCAGTCAGAGGCAGTAGTGCCTTAAAAACCACTAAGTCATCTTTACATCATCCCCTCTATCAGATTACAAACTGTATCCTAGTGCTAGTGCTTTATTTTTTTTTTAAATTTCTACCTGTTTTTACAGCTCCTATAACGTGACTCCCAGTTCTCCCCCTCTGACATGTCCAGGGGGCGGGGCCAATAACTTCCTCTGACGTCAGCTGGGAAGGCGGGGAGGAAAGGAGAGACGGGAGTCACGTGACGGCTGAGCGGCGCTGTGAAAACAGGTAGACATCTGCTTTCTTTTAATAAAGCACAGGAACTAAGATACAGGTTTCAATCTAACAGAAGGGATGCTGTAAAGATTGCATAGTTTTGTAGCAGATGGGAGGGGAGCAGAGTGGCGCTAGTGAGCTGATAGGCAGGGGGAGGAGGACAGAGGGAGACAGAGGAGGGCTGCAGATAACTGGGAATGACGGAGACACGTACGCTGACCATGGTGTCAGGGCTCAGCAGCCATGATATACCGTGCTCAGTGTACAGGGGGGAGGGTAGAAACTGGCAGGATCAGCCAGGTATTTTAGTTGATACGGGGGGCCAAATTACACAGCACAAGCACTGTGCTGTATATCACGCTTTAACCACTTCCATACGACCTCATAGTAAAATGACGGCGGCAGGAAGGCTTTACCGATCCAGGCCGACGTCATATGATGGCGGCCCGTTCTCCCCGCCACTGCGCGCCCCCGGGGGCACGCAGCGCGGCGATCGGGGATAAGGCTCGTCCCCCGGACATAGCCCATCCCCGATCAAGGTAAACAGCCAATGAAATTGGCTGTTTACCACGTGATCGGCTGTGTCAATCACAGCCGATCACATGAGCGGCTCCAGCGCGGGCCGCTCGTTCTCTTCTCAATGCGCGCCCCCAGGGGCGCGCAGCGCGGTGATCGAGGACGAGGCTAGTCCCTCGGACAGAGCCCATCCCCGATCTAGGTAAAGAGCCAATGAAATTGGCTTTTTACCACGTGATCGGCTGTCAATCACAGCCGGTCACAGAGTGTCAACAGAGAATACGGTAACTAGCTGTTACAGGTATTGGAGGAGGAGGACGCGCAAGGTGAGAGCTCCGCCGACCCCGGACTCTATCTGCAGCAATCCTCCAGCAGGGAGCTTTCTACGGGCCTTTCTTCACCCCATCGGGTTCCATCTGACCCCCAGCAACATTTTGAGACCAAGATTTGCGAAGTTTGGGGACATTCTGAAATCGCGGCCTAGTGCCTGATGCGAAGCCGCGGACTTTCCTGCCGCATAGCGTGATCGCGTGCTCGGGACCAGAGGCTGGTGCTGCGGCCGACAGGTGGTGCTGAGCTGCAGACTTGAGCAGCGCGGGAGCAGAGGCTGACAAGGCGCGGGAGCAGAGACGGACAAGGAGGACGTGTGTGTGACTGAAGGAGCGAGCGAGTGAGTGAGTGTGTGTGAACAACCCCTCCCTAATAAGAGCGGCGGCGAGCGGTGCGAGAACCCCCCCCCCCACAGAGGAAAGAGCGTGGTGTGCGGGCAGCGAGCAGTGTGGTGACCCCCCCCCCCCCTGCAAGGGCGAGCGGGCGGCAGACAGACAGACAGAGAGAGGGCAGGGGGGCAGAGGAGACGCACAATACCTGACCATTGGCAGGGAGAGGAGCTGAGGGGAGACTGATAGGCAAGTGACAGAGGAGGGAGGCAGGAGCCTAAGCAAGTGTCAGGCTTAAAGGGACACACACAGGACTGGTGACTGAGGTTGAACACCGAGGCTCTGAGAGTACCTGGTGAGTATCTTTGCGACTGGGGAGTATCCTAGCGACTGGTGAGCATCTTGCGACTGGTGAGTGTCCTTGCGACTGGTGAGCATCTTGCGACTGGGAGTGTCCTTGCGACTGGTGAGTGTCCTTGCGACTGGTGAGTATCCTTGCGACTGGTGAGTGTCCTTGCGACTGGTGAGCATCTTGCGACTGGGAGTGTCCTTGCGACTGGTGAGTGTCCTTGCGACTGGTGAGTATCCTTGCGACTGGTGAGTGTCCTTGCGACTGGTGAGCATCTTGCGACTGGTGAGTGTCCTTGCGACTGGTGAGTGTCCTTGCGACTGGTGAGTGTCCGTGCGACTGGTGAGTATCCTTGCGACTGGTGAGTGTCCTTGCGACTGGTGAGTGTCCGTGCGACTAATGAGTGTCCGTGCGACTGGTGAGTGTCCGTGCGACTGGTGAGTATCCTTGCGACTGGTAAGTATCCTTGCGACTGGTGAGTGTCCTTGCAACTGAGAGTGTTGTGCGACTGACCGGCTGTGCGATTGTGAGTGTGGTGCAACTAAATCGGGCTGGGAGACTGTGAGTGTGTGCGACAGGAGTGTTGTGCGACTGACCGGGTGGTGCGACTGGGAGTGTCGTGAGACTGACCGGGCTGTGAGATTGTGAGTGTTGTGCAACTGAGTGTCAAGTGAGTGAAGCGGAGTACCAGAGGGTGAGAAGGTAGAGATAGGAAGCTAGGAAATAGCCACATAGGATAGACTTAAATCACTGAATCCCCATTAGATTAGATTAGTAGGTACAATGCCCGGCGGGTGTGGAGATGCGACTCGGTGTACATCTTGTGATATGTATGCGTTCCTCAGACATGTGATCGAGGGCGAATACAAATGCGCAAAATGTAAGCACGTTGCTTCCCTGGAAGCTCAGGTCCTGAATCTAGGGAAGCAGCTGGCAACACTGAGACGGATGTCCATACCGGAGGAAAGCCAGGATCGTACCAGTCAGGTGCAGGCAGGGGTCTGCACAGAGGTGGGCGGAGTATTGGAGGTGCAGGCATCAGAGCAGAGTAGAGGGGTGACAGTTAGGAGGGGTAGAAGGGGACAAGGCAAGGAGGCTGATCCTGGGCTGGAGCACCCCAATAGATACGCCCCGTTGTGTGATGTTGGGGAAACCAGTCAGGGACCAGCATTGCTGGAGCAGAGTGACGCCCCTAGCTGCCAGGGGAAGAACTCCTCCAGTGAGGCTGGGAGAAAGGGAAAGGAAAGACAGGTGCTGGTGGTAGGGGACTCAATTATTAGAAGGACAGACAGTGTAATCTGTGACAAAGACCGTTTGCGCCGAACAGTCTGTTGTTTGCCGGGCGCTCGGGATCGGCACATCGCGGATCGGGTGGACAGATTATTGGGTGGGGCTGGGGAAAACCCAGCTGTCATGGTACACGTGGGTACCAATGACATAGGCAGAGGAAGATGGAGAGTCCTAAACGATTTCAGGGACTTAGGCGCTAAGTTGAGGACTAGGACCTCCAAGGTAGTATTTTCCGAAATACTACCTGTACCTCGAGCCACACCAGAGAGGCAGCGGGAGATTAGGGAAGTTAACGAGTGGCTGAGGAGCTGGTGTAGGAAGGAGGGTTTCGGGTTCCTGGAGAACTGGGCCGACTTCTCAGTCGGTCACCGGCTCTTTGGTAGGGACGGATTGCACCTAAATGGGGTGGGTGCAGCCGTACTGGGTGCGAGGATGGCCAAAAAGTTAGAGGGGCTTTTAAACTAGGGAATGGGGGGGAGGGTACAGATGTAGAATTAGCCAGTGGAAAGCAAGTTTCAGAGGGCAGAAATGGGGGCATTAGCGGTAGGGTGTTCGGAGCTCCTAAACCCAGGGTGGGTATGGGGAAAAACCAAGAGAGCAGCCTAAAAACATCAAATGAGGATAAATGTAACCGATCAAAATTACGAGGCTTGTATACCAATGCCAGAAGCCTGGCCAACAAGATGGGAGAGCTGGAGCTGCTGATGTTTGAGGAGGACTTAGATTTTGTGGGGATAACTGAGACTTGGTTTGACAGCTCTCATGACTGGATGGCGACCATTCAGGGGTATTCCCTTTATCGCAGAGATAGAGAGGGTAAAAAAGGGGGAGGGGTATGTCTGTATATTAAGAACAGTATACAGGTAAATATGAGGGATGATATTAATAATGGAGCTATGGATGAGGCAGAATCCCTATGGGTAGAGCTTCAAAGGGAAGGCACAGCAGGGAAGGTAATATTGGGCGTATGCTATAGGCCCCCCAACCAGAGGGAGGAGGGTGAGGCGGACCTCCTTTTACAGATAGGATTGGCAGCAAGGATGGGAAATGTCATTATAATGGGGGACTTTAATTATCCAGATATAGACTGGGCAGAAGGAACCGCGCACTCAGCCAAGGCTAGGCAGTTCCTAAATGTTTTGCAGGACAATTTCATGGGTCAGATGGTGAATGCACCGACAAGAAACAATGCGGTACTTGACCTACTGATTACCAACGATACAGACCTGATCACGGATATAGAAATACGGGACAACTTAGGAAACAGTGACCATAGGTCAATAAGTTTCAGTATTAATCACAGTAATAGGAAGCAGAGGGGTAATATAAGGACACTGAATTTCAAAAGAGCCAATTTCCCTAAACTGCGCTTGCTGCTAGAAAATATCAATTGGGATAGAACCCTGGGAACAAAGAACACGGAGGAAAAATGGGAGTGCTTCAAGAGCATACTAAACAGGGGGATTGGCCAGTACATTCCAAAGGGAAATAAATTTAAAAGAGCAAAAATAAACCCTGGGTGGCTAAACTCCAACATAAAAATGTATATTAGTGCTAAAGAAAAGGCCTTCAAAAAATACAAGACTGAGGGGTCATTGGCAGCATTTAAGCATTACAAAGAGTGTAATAAGAAATGTAAAGATGAAATCAGGGCGGCTAAAATAGAACACGAGAGACATATAGCGGAGGAGAGTAAAAAGAACCCCAAGAAGTTCTTTAAGTATATAAACAGTAAGAAAGCGAGGCCAGAACACATTGGCCCCATAAAAGATGATAAAGGAAATATGGCCACTGAGGACAGAGAAAAGGCGGAAGTGTTAAATCATTTCTTCTCTTCAGTCTTCACAAAAGAATCGGGGGGCTACACGAACCCAGCTTGTAAGGCCGAACTAAATAATACACCTCAGGAAGTGCCGCCATGGTTAACAGAAGATAGACTTAGAGCTAAACTAGAGAAACTTAACATAAATAAATCCCCGGGACCGGATGGCTTGCACCCGAGGGTTCTTAATGAGCTCAGCCAGGTGATTGCCAGACCATTATTCTTGATCTTTAAGGATAGTTTACAGACGGGTATGGTGCCAGCTGATTGGAAAAAAGCCAACGTGGTACCAATATTTAAGAAGGGGCCGAGATATATCCCGGGTAACTATAGGCCGGTCAGCCTAACATCTGTAGTCTGCAAAATTTTGGAGGGGATGTTAAGGGACCACATACAAGACTTTAGTAATGAAAACGGTATTATAAGAAGTAATCAGCATGGATTCATGAAAAATCGTTCGTGCCAAACCAATCTATTAACCTTCTACGATGAAGTGAGCTGCCACCTAGATAAAGGTAAGCCTGTGGATGTGGTGTATCTGGACTTTGCAAAGGCCTTTGACACCGTTCCCCACAAACGATTACTGTACAAACTAAGGAAGGTAGGTATGGATCAGAAGGTGAGTACCTGGATAGAGAACTGGCTCCAGGGGAGAGTACAGAGGGTGGTGATTAATGGGGAGTACTCGGATTGGGCGGGTGTGGAAAGTGGGGTCCCCCAGGGTTCTGTCCTGGGACCAATCCTGTTTAATTTGTTCATAAATGATCTAGAGGAGGGGATATCGAGTACAATCTCAGTATTTGCAGATGATACTAAACTAGGCATGCCAATATCTTCTATGCAGGATGTGGAAACCTTGCAAGCAGACCTGAACAAAATAACGGGGTGGGCAACTACATGGCAGATGAGGTTTAATGTTGATAAATGTAAAGTAATGCACTTGGGGGCCAGAAACCAGAAAGCAAGCTACTCACTAGGGGGGGAACCTCTGGGTGAGTCTAGGATGGAAAAGGACTTAGGGGTACTGGTAGACAACAAGCTTGGCAGTGGCATGCAATGCCAAGCCGCCGCAAGCAAAGCCAACAGAATACTGGGATGTATAAAAAAGGGGATTCACTCCAGAAATAAAGAGATTATTCTCCCACTCTACAAGACTCTGGTCCGGCCACATCTGGAGTATGCTGTCCAGTTCTGGGCACCGGTCCTCAGGAAGGATGTGCTGGAACTGGAGAAAGTCCAGAGAAGGGCAACAAAAATAATTAGGGGAATGGAGGACATCAGCTATGAGGAAAGACTACAAGCACTGAACCTTTTCTCTCTGGAGAAAAGACGATTGAGGGGGGATATGATATCAATGTACAAATACTGTACTGGTGACCCGAGCATAAGGAACAAACTATTCAGAGAAAGGAGATACAATAAGACACGTGGCCACTCACTAAAACTAGAGGAAAGGCGGTTTAACCTTAAAGTGCGTAAGGGGTTCTTCACTGTAAGAACGGTAAGGATGTGGAATTCTCTTCCACAAGCAGTCGTATCAGCAGGGAGCATTGATAGTTTCAAAAAACTATTAGATGGACACCTTAAAGACCACAACATACAGGGGTATACAATGTACGGTTAAAAGCAAACACACACACGCATCATAGGTTGAACTGGATGGGCTGATGTCTTTTTTCAACCTCACTAACTATGTAACTATGTAACTATGTAAGCTGTCACCGTGTTCTCCTCCTCACACACTGATCCTGTGTAAGGAGGAGATTGTGGTAGCAGCTAGTTACCAATTACAGTGCACCCCAAAACACACTGATTGCCCCCCCCAATAAAGAGGACTTGTCACTAGCCCATCAAAGTACCTGTCACCTGCCCATCAAAGTACCCGAGTACCTGTCACCAGCCCATCAGAGTACCTGAGTACCTGTCACCAGCCCATCAGGTACTCTGATGACAGGTACTCGGGTACTCTGATGGGCTGGTGACAGGTACTCGGGTACTCTGATGACAGGTACTCGGGTACTCTGATGACGGGTACTCGGGTACTTTGAGTACCTGTCATCGGAGTGCCCGAGTACCTGTCATCAGAGTACCCGAGTACCTGTCATCAGAGTACCAGAGTACCTGTCATTAGAGTACCTGAGTACCTGTCACCAGCCCATCAGGTACTCTGATGACAGGTACTCGGGTACTCTGATGGGCTGGTGACAGGTACTCGGGTACTCTGATGGCAGGTACTTGTGTATTCTGATGACAGGTACTCCGGTACTCTAATGGGCTGGTGACAGGTACTCGGGTACTCTGATGGGATGGAGACAGGTACTCGGGTACTCTGATGACAGGTACTCAAGTACTCTGATGACAGGTATTCGGGTACTCTGATGACAGGTATTCAGGGTACTTTGAGTACCTGTCATGGGAGTACCCGAGTACCTGTCATCAGAGTACCTGTCATCAGAGTACCCGAGTACCTGTCTCCAGCCCAGAGTGCCCGAGTACCTATCTGCACCCCGTCAGATTACCCGAGTACCTGTCTCTAGCCCATCAGAATACCCGAGTACCTTTCTGAAGCTCATCAGAGTACCCGAGTACCTTTCTGAAGCCGATCAGTGTACCTGAGTACCTGTCTACAGCCCATCAGAGTAGCTGAGTACCTATCTGCAGCCCATGCCTCCTAGATTATGTGTTGGGGTGTTTGCTTTCCAAAATGGGGTCATTTTGTGGGGGTTTCCATTGTCCTGGGGTTCCAGGGCCTTCAAAAGTGTGATTGGTTGTAATGAAATTATATGTGTAATTTATGCTCCTAGAACGCCTGACGGTGCTCCTTGCATGTTGGGCCTCTGTATGTGGCTATGCTGTGACAAAGTCCCACATATGTGGTATTGCTCTTTAGGAGGAGTAGCTGAATGTATTTTGGGGTGTCATTTTTGCTATGTACATGCCTTGTGTTAGAAATATCCTATAAATTGACAACTTTGTGTAAAAAAAATGCGTTTTTATTTTCTTTCCACATTTTCCTAAAACTTGTGGAAAAAAATGACATGTTCAAAAGACTCATTATGCCTCATAGAATATATATTTTGGTGTTTGCTTTCCAAAATTGGGTAATTTTGTGGGGAATTCTATTGTCCTGGTGCTCCAGGGCCTTCAAATTGTGATAGGTCGTTAGGAAATTATATGTGTAATTTATGCTGCTAGAACACCTGACGGTGCTCCTTGAATATTGGCCTTTCTTTGTGGCCAGGCTGTAAAAGTCACACACATGTGGTATCGCCATACTCAGGAGGAGTAGCAGAATGTATTTTGGGGTGTAATTACATGTATGCATATATTGTGTGTGAGAAATAACTTGTAATTATGACAATTTTGTGTAAAAAAAAAAAAAAAAAATATTTCTTAATTTTCCCAAGAATTGTGGGAAAAAATTACAACTTCAAAAAACTCACCATGCCTCTTACTAAATACCCTGGAATGTCTACTTTCCAAAAAGGGGTCATTTGGGGGGTATATGTACCGTCCTGACATTTCAGGGCCTCAAGAAATGAGATAGGCCGTCGGTACATCAGGTGTGATCAATTTTCAGTGATTGGCACCATAGCTTGTAGACTCTATAACTTTCACACAGACTAAATAACCACAAATTTGGGTTATTTTTACCAAAGATATGTATAAGCATAAATTTTGGCCCGAATTTATGAAAAAAATTACTTATTTGCAAAATTTTATAATAGAAACTAAAACAAAATGTGTTTTTTTCAAAATTTTCGCTCTTTTTTCACTTATATTGCAAAAAATAAAAAACCCAGTGGTGATTAAATACCACCAAAAGAAAGCTCCATTTGTGTGAAAAAAATGATAAAAATTTGATTGGGTACAGCGTTGCATGACTGAGTAATTATCATTCAAATTGTGAGAGCGCCAAGAAAGCTGAAACTTGGTCTGGGCAGGAAGGGGGTGTAAC
This sequence comes from Pelophylax lessonae, assembly GCF_965119305.1. NCBI lineage: Eukaryota > Metazoa > Chordata > Amphibia > Anura > Ranidae > Pelophylax > Pelophylax lessonae. The sequence goes on from NC_138775.1 coordinate 92,329,122, forward strand.
TGCTCTGTATGGAAGTGGTTAAGGGAACAGGATCTGGGTTTTTTTTTTTTTTTTTCTTATGGTATCAAACGCTTTATTTTATACTGCAGATTTACAGCTATGAGACTGTATGAAATAAGTGCCGAGGCACTTTTACATTCCAGGAAGTGTGCTGCTATTTTTCAGAAGGAAATCCAGACATACAGTAAAATACACTTCTAAATGTCCCCTATGACATAGCAAATCTCGCTATTTTAATTCAGTTCCACTTCAAATGCTATATGTGGTTGTGGTTGCGTACATGTGCATTTGGGGTCATTGGGAACTATAACACCATTAGCACAAAATGAAAAATGAATCAACTATTAAGAACATGTTTACATTACAAAGCTGTATTACTAAGTATCTGATCATACCTGTCAGTTGACATCAAGTTGCACATAGTGTTAGATCTAGAACCCGTCCCCAATAATTTGTGTCATTTTAAAGTTACTGATTTCTCCTTTATTCATTTCTGATTTCCTTGGACATGAAATTCTTTATTTGTAAAAAGACTGTTATTTTAAGTTTTATTAGAGCAAATCTTCAGTCTATCTGATGTATCCCTGGAAACTGCAAAGTATAGTAAGCCGTGCTTTGTACCTAGGTATGTGTGCGTGTCTATCAATGGAATAAAAGCAGTTTACGCACATAAAGTAAAACTACAAATGAAAGCCAATGCCATTTTTTTCAGCCCGTTGTATTGTAGTCAGTGGAAGTAAATGAGCCTTAAAGGAGATTTCCAGAAAGAATCTTTGGAAAGGACTGCAGGAGGTAAATGTTTTTTGATCCCAACTGATTCTGCTCCTTGTCCCTGTTATTATTTGAAAGTAATTAACAATAGAAGTCAGGCTCTAGAGGTGTCCTTCCCTATGTTAGACTCAGCAAGTCTGTTACCTAAGCAACCATTGAAGTCTGAAAAGTCTGAACTCCCATCTTGTATGTTTATTTCAGGTTCAAGTGAATCCCTGCATAGTATAGTCATGATCCAGATGACAGCCCTGGAGTGTACACCTTGAAAAGCTAATAAATAATTCATGTTAAGGGTACAGTTCAATGTTTTTAGCTCTTTAAAATTCCTGATGGCTCCTAGAATGGACTAGCTGCTTGGGGACCAGAGCTGAGGTGACAGATGTTAGGATCAGCAAGGCTGAATTGGTTCTCCACGCATCTGTTAGATTTGTGGGCATGTATTGTTTGAGGAATTAAAGGACATTGATTTATTATTGTTTTTTTTACAGGCAACTGTCTGTACTTACATAAATAAGGGAGAAGTGTGATTTAAAAGAGATTGTAAAGTCTGTTTTTTTTTAAATAATAAACATGTTATACTTACCTCCTCTGTGCAGTTGGTTTTGCACAGAGCAGCCCAGATCCTCCTCTTCTTGGGTCCCTCTTCTGTGCCCCTGGTCAGTCACTCCTGTCCAGGGCAGCCATCGGGGGGTCGGGGTGGGGGGGTCAACCCATACACATGTTATGGGCCCAGGCATTCCGAGGGGCCCGGCTGCCAAGACCCCAACCAATGAACCAATGAGACCCAGTTGTTGCTGCTGTAGTAACTAGCAATAGCTAAAACAGGGTGGCTGCAGAGTAAGCCGATGCAGCTGAAGGGATATCTCTTTGCTGTATGCGCTGTCTCTTTGCTGAAAATATGAGGCTGTCTCTTTGCTGGATCGGAATGTCTCTTTGCTAAAAATATGAGGCCGTCTCTTTACTGGATTGGGATGTGCCTTTGCTAAATATATGAGGCCATCTCTTTACTGGATTGGGATGTTCCTTTGCTGAATATATGGGGCCATCTCTTTGTTGGATTGTAATGTCTCTTTGCTGAATATATGAGGCCGTCCCTTTACTGGATTGAGATGTCTCTTTGCTGAATATATGAGGCTGTCTCTTGCTGGATTGGGATGTCTCTTTCCTAAATATATGGGGATGTCTCTTTGCTGGCTTGGATTCATTTTTAAATGTCTTAAGTTGTAAGAGTGTTAAAATAAAAGTGGGTGCACTGAAGGACTTGTGGGATGGCCAGTGGGTGGATTCCACCCTGTCAGGTGCCCCCACAGCAAGCAGCTTGCTATGGGGGCACCTAAGCCGAGCTGAAGCTATGTGTGTCTATTTAGATATGGAGCTGCCATTCAGCATCGCCCCTTCTCTCTTCTGATTGATTAACAGCAGCGGGAGCCAATGACTCCATTGCTGTGTCTTAACTATTTTTTTCCTTCCTTGATTACTCACTGTACCAGCAACTATGGAAAGATGTATAGTAGCAACCATGATGGGTGGGGGTATTAACCACCTAAAGGATAGATGTGGTTGTGACTTTCCCTGAAAACCTATAAGATGAAATGCAATAAAAAAATGTAACAGCTCAGCACTGACCCTCATATCAAAATTGGAGTTTCTGAGCCAAATTTTAGAATATACGTATATTGCCTCTCATCTCATCTGATCTCATCTCACTGGTTAATAAAGGAGGAATAGTTCTGAAATGTGAAAAAAGTTATAAAAATAAAAAAATAACTAAAATGCTATCTTTGAAAAATTGTATTTGACACCAGTATCGTGGATACATCTTCAATTATCCAGTCAATACTGGTTAGCTTTTTGTATAGGCTGCATTTTCTATGGTGTTATCAGTATTCTTGCATAAAGCATAGCCCCAAAACATTTATTTTGTATGCCTTCATTTCAGTTGTATTTTTCCTTGTTGCTGGTTACTGTACATTTACAATTCTAGACCACTTATATTTATTTAGTGAAAATATAATTTTGATATTTTGGAGGGGGGCCCTGTCAGGTAAGCTGTATGAAGCCTTGTGATTTCTAACAGCAGCCCTGCCCCCATCCCCCTCCAGCATGCAGCTTCCTGGAATAAGTTATTCATCCCAGGAGGCTTCGGGACAGTCTCTTCCAATCCATGCATCTCACACATGTGCGGTGGGGAGCTGGCTGTTATTATTTAGGAAGTTAGAGGTGGCTCCCGAATTCAAGATGGCGGCAGGGAACTGAAAAAGATTGTAAACCTCCCAAAAAATGTTTTAAAAAATAACCACCTGAAAGACAAAGGCGTAATGAGATAGCATGCATCGCATAAAAACTCATTATGAAATACTTACCTTAGAACGAAGCCCCCACAGCGCCGCCCGCTCACCACTGACACAGTGTCCATCTATACCCAGTCAGCCTTCCGGGTTTGCGACCTTCGGCCATCTGATTGCCTGGAGCCGCGATGACGTCACTTCCATGCATGTGCGTGGGCGCCGATGTTCACGGCACAGGGATCTGAAGGAACGGCATGGGCGGCCATTCCTTCAGAGTGCATGCGCCAGTGATGTCACTGGCTGCATGCAAAGTAAATATCTCCTAAACTGTGCATGTTTAGGAGATATTTACAATACCTTATCATAGGCTTACCTATAGGTACAAGTTACAGAGGAAGCTTTACTTCCTTTTGAAGGTAACACGGAAGATGTTTGGTTGTAGGAAGACAGCACTGGATACCATGGAAAGTACTTGCGTAGCACCCTACAGGGTAGGTGCTAGGTAAAAGTATAGTGGGCCTTGGCTGCCTAACAGCAGGGCCATTATTTGAGCTGGGCTGTCATGTCTCCCAGGTGTGTCTGCTGAGAGACCCTAGGGGTCTGCCAAGTGTAGAGGGGACCACTCCAGAGAAGGTTCCAGGGATCCAGGAGTCAGCTAGCTGTAAAGGGGGTGCCTAGTCAGAGGACCCTGAAGTGTTAGAGGGGGTGCCTGGTTAGAGGACCCTGAAGTGTAGCGGGGGCGCCAGCGGTTGGGCCCTGAAGAGCTAATGTGTACAGTGTGCAGTGTACGGAGCTACCTTTGTCAGTGAAGGACTGAAGGGAGCTATTCAGTCACTTTTGAGCTAAATTAAGTGTCAGGAGTCAAGTGTTCTACAGTCCTGGATCTGGAGTTAACGAACAAGTTAAAGTTGAAGTTCCAGCACAAGTTCAGCATAACAGTATCTTCAAAACGCCAGGAAGCGCTGGTCGGCATTCAGGCGGCGTCAAGACGCGCCAACGGACATTTTTGCATAAAGTCCCAGTTAACCTAGTTAACCTAGTTAACAAAGGCAATGCACATTATAGATGGCCTTGCGGTTCGCCCGGCGGTCGGTTTGCGGCAAATTTTGCTTGTTCGCTACCCGCCAATTTTGCGAACACATGGCGTTGTTTGCGGCGGCCATATTAGTTTACATTGGGGAGAACTTTTACCCATGACACAGCCGTCAGGTGGAATGGGACAGAAAATTGAAACATTTCAACACATGGACATGCCCCCTACCTTATAAATTGACCAGAGCAGGCGGCCATTTCACATTCTGCTTTTTGTCGGCGTAGGGAAAGGTCTGCTGTGTTCATCAGGGAGAGATTGCCAGACACAAATAGCTCTGTTAAGATCCACAAAAGTCCTTTTTTAGGGCTGGTATTTCGGTATAGGTCTACTACAGTCTCTTTTCAGTTTAGGGACAGGTATCCAGTCAGTGCTTTAGGGACAGTTAGAGATCGGCAGTGACACAAATGGCTCTGTTAATGTCCACAAAAGTAATTTAAAGGGCTGCAATTTTTTTGGTATTGGTGTGCAGTTTCTTTTCAGTTTAGGGACAGGTATCCAGTGTGCTCCAGGGACAGATCTGCAGTCACAAATCGCTCTGTTAATGTCAACAAAAGTCATTTAAAGGGCTGAAATGTTTTTGGTATTGGTGTGCAGTTTCTGTTAAGTTTAGGGACAGGTATCCATTGTGCTCTAAGGACAGATCTGCAGTGACACAAATCGCTCTGTTAATGTCCACAAAAGTCATTTAAGAGCTGCATTTTTTTGGCATTGGTGTGCAGTTTCTGTTCAGTTTAGGGACAGGTATCCAGTGTGCTCTAGTCACAGATCTGCAGTGACACAAATTGCTCTGTTAATGTCCACAAAAGTCATTTAAAGGGCTGCAATTTTTTTGGTATTGGTGTGCAGTGCACTATATAGGGGTGTAATCCACGGTACTTTGTAATATAGAAAGCATAATATAGTGGATTTGTATTGTGCACTGTGCAGCATTGTGACTGGTGTGGTGACTGAGCGTTGCTGCAGCAATACTACAAACAGTGACAAAAGCACTTTTAATGTATTATAACTAGTGTTATAGACCAGTGGCCCCCCAATACCACACATTGAAGTGGGGTGTTATCTGAGTATACTTTTACAAGTGTATTTGTGTCCTGCAACAATATTGCCTCTTTTGCTGTGTTAACTCTGCTACACACAGTGCCAAACTCACTGGCCAATTTTTTGAACAACTGGTGTGATAGAGCAGTGGCCCCCCAATACCACATATTGAAGTGGGTGTTATTTAACAGTATACTGTTCTAAAAGTGTATTTTAGTCCTGCAAAAATGTGGCCTCTTTTGCGGTCTTAACTCTGCTACACACAGTGACAACAGTTACTGGCCAATTATTTGTAGAACTGGTGTAATAAACCTGTGGCCCCCTATACCACAGATTGAAGCGGAGTGTTATCTGAGTATACTTTTACAAGTGTATTTGTGTCCTGCAACAATATTGCCTCTTTTGCTGTGTTAAGTCTGATACACACAGTGCCAAGATCCCTGGCCAATTTTTTGAACAACTCCTGTGATAGACCAGTGGCCCCCCAATACCACATATTGAAGTGGGGTGTTATCTGAGTATACTTTTACAAGTGTATTTGTGTCCTGCAACAATATTGCCTCTATTGCTGTGTTAAGTCTGATACACACAGTGCCAAACTCACTGGCCAATTTTTTGAACAACTGGTGTGATAGACCAGTGGCCCCCCAATACCACATATTGAAGTGGGATGCTATTTAACAGTATACATTTCTAAGAGTGTATTTTAGTCCTGTAAAAATTTGGCCTCTTTTGCTGTGTTAACTCTGCTACACACAGTGACAACAGTTACTGGCCAATTATTTGTAGAACTGGTGTAATAAACCAGTGGCCCCCCAATACCACAGATTGAAGCGGGGTGTTATCTGAGTATACTTTCCTAAGTGTATTTGTGTCCTGCAACAATATTGCCTCTTTTGCTGTGTTAACTCTGATACACACAGTGCCAAACTCCCTGGCCAATTTTTTGAACAACTGGTGTGATAAACCAATGGCCCCCCAATACCACATATTGAAGTGGGGTGTTCTCTGAGTATACTTTCATAAGTGTATTTGTGTCCTGCAACAATTTTGCCTCTTTTGCTGTGTTAACTCTGATACACACCTTGCCAAACTCCCTGACCATTTTTTTTAACAACTGGTGTGATAAACCAGTGGCCCCCCAATAACACATATTGAAGTGGGGTGTCATCTGAGTATACTTTCATAAGTGTATTTGTGTCCTGAAACAATATTACCTCTTTTGCTGTGTTAACTCTGATACACACAGTGCCAAACTCACTGGCCAATTTTTTAAACAACTGGTGTGATAAACCAATGGCCCCCCAATACCACATATTGAAGCGGGGTGTTATCTGAGTATACTTTCATAAGTGTATTTGTGTCCTGCAACAATATTGCCTCTTTTGCTGCGTTAAGTCTGATACACACAGTGCCAAACTCACTGGCCAATTTTTTGAACAACTGGTGTGATAAACCAGTGGCCCCCTTATACCACATATTGAAGTCGGGTGTTATTTAACATTATACTTCTCTAAGAGTGTATTTTAGTCCTGCAAAAATTTGGCCTATTTTGCTGTGTTAACTGTGCTACACACAGTGACAACAGTTACTGGGCAATTATTTGTAGAACTGGTGTGATAAAACTGTGGCCCCCAATATCACATAATTGAAGTGGGGTGTTATTTAACAGTATACTTTTCTAAGATTGTATTTTAGTCCTGCAAAAATGTGGCCTATTTTGCTGTGTTAACTGTGCTACACACAGTGACAACAGTTACTGGCCAATTATTTGTAGAACTGGTGTGATAAATCTGTGGCCCCCCAATACCACAGATTGAAGTGGGGTGTTATATACCTTTTTCCAGACATACTGTGATTCTCTAGAGACTTTTGTCACGGGGTAATTTAAAAACATGACAGGCAGAGGAAGAGGCAGACACTTACGCAGGGGTGGTAGGGGTAGGGCAGGAGCAGTAGGCCGGAGCCAAAGTGTGAAGTTTAAGAAGGTGCGTTCGATTACGTCAAAGGACGCACCAGACTTGGTTGAGTGGCTTACTCAGCCTTCCTCTTCTGCACCCTCCTCATCCTCTCTATATGCACCCTCTTCACTCTCTGCTGTGTGCACCCCCAAAGACACCACCACAAACACCACCACCACCACATACCCTCTGCTTGAGTCATTGGAATTATTTTCCGATCCATCACAAGACATTTGCGATGTGCAGCCATTGTTGGCATCGGATCAGGAAGAGGAGGTAGCAACAGCCGCCACTCAGCAGTCTGACGACAGTACCCAGATCAGCCCAAGGAGGTTGGTCCCCGCTGTTGCTGCCTACTCCGAGATCTTGAATGTTAGTGGTGGGGAAGGTGACGTGGATGATGACGTGTCTATGGACGTCACGTGGGTGGCCACAAGAGAGGAAGAGGAGGGGAGTTCAGAGGGAGAGACAGACTGGCAGATAGGGAGGAGAGGCAGGCAGAACTTGCATTGCACAAGAGGTACAAAGCAGACTGCAAATGTATCAGGAGCGAGCCATCAAACATGTACAGTCACAGCTGGCGCTCCCAGGAAGCAGGAGCAGGAAGATGAGGAAGTCGCAATGTTGGATGAATTCCCAGTGGGTGCTACTCCATCTGAGACAAGTCAACAGCAGGAGTCTGAAGAGGAGTCAGAGGAAGATGGTGCTGGGTGGGATGAGGAGGAGCAAGAAGAGCATGCTTTAAACCTTTCTGGGATCCCTGGTGTTATCCATGGATAGGGGGAGGAGAACGAGGACGACACTATCCTGGATGATGAGCTGGAAGCAGGCCACTACACCGCTTCCAGTTTAGTGCGAATGGGGGCCTTCATGCTGCAGTGTTTTAAGGGGGACCCCCGTATAAAAAGCATAAAGGCCAAGGACCAGTACTGGGTGGCAACGTACTTAGACCCCCGGTACAAACAAAAAATGGCGGAAATGTTACCACAATCACAGAGGGCGGTCAGAATGCAGCACTTCCAGGCCTTGCTGCGGGAAATGCTGCATTCTGCCTTTGCGTGCGCTGGCAGAGGAATTTCCAGTCACAGAGAGACAGTTGCGGGTAGCAATCCAACAGCGCCTCCAAGAGGAGGGCGGTTTGAAGATGTCTTGGTCACTTCAGATATGAGATCCTTCTTTCAGCCAAACCATAGACAGCTGTACTCCGGATCCAGCATCAGGGAACGCCTAGACCGACAGGTGTCCGACTACATCGGGTTAACGGCCGATGTGGACGCTCTGAGGAGTGATGAACCCCTGCACTACTGGGTGGGCAGGCTTGACCTCTGGCCTGAGCTTGCACAATTTGCAATGGAAATGTTGGCTTGCCCCCCGTCCAGTGTCCTGTCCGAAAGGACGTTCAGCGCAGCAGGGGGGGATCGTGACCGATAAGCGCACTCGCCTAGCTCATGACAGTGTAGACTACCTCACATTTATAAAAATTAATGAGGCATGGATCTCTGAGGAATTCAACACATGTGACCAGTAGACCATGTTTCATTGAAACTCCTCATGCCAGGCCACAAATATCCGCCAGAACGCCATCCACCCACAACAATTCCTGGTCCTTGTCTTCGCTAAATACAGCAGCATAAAAGGCAATTCATGTCCATTGAATGCCAAATTTTTGGGGCCTTTCAGGGCCGACAACTATTTTTTCTGTGAATGCCTAATGTACCTCCAGCCACAGAATACAACGTTCTTAGCTGTCAGGTAAACCCATGTGGGCTAATTTTTGGGGCCAATATTGGCCGTCACTTACTTCTGTATCCTATGAATGCCTAATGTACCTTCAGCCACAGAATACAACATTCTTAGCTGTCAGGTAAACCCATGTGGGCTAATTTTTGGGGCCAATACTGGCCGACACTTACTTCTGTATCCTGTAAATGCCTAATGTACCTTCAGCCACAGAATACAACGTTCTTAGCTGTCAGGTAAACCCATGTGGGCTAATTTTTGGGGCCAATACTGGCCGACACTTACTTCTGTATCCTGTGAATGCCTAATGTTCCTCCCTCCTGCCACCAAATACTACATTCTTTGCTGTCAGGTAAACCCATGTGGGCTAATTTTTGGGGCCTATACAGGCCGACACTTACTTCTGTATCCTGTGAATGCCTAATGTACCTCCAGCCACCAAATACTACGTTCTTAGCTGTCAGGTAAACCCATGTGGGCTAGTTTTTGGGGCCTATACTGGCCGACACTTACTTCTGTATCCTGTGAATGCCTAATGTACCTCCAGCCACCAAATACTACGTTCTTAGCTGTCAAGTAAACCCATGTGGGCTAATTTTTGGGGCCAATACTGACCGACACTTACTTCTGTATCCTGTGAATGCCTAATGTACCTTCAGCCACAGAATACAACGTTCTTAGCTGTCAGGTAAACCAATGTGGGCTAATTTTTGGGGCCAATACTGACCGACACTTACTTCTGTATCCTGTGAATGCCTAATGTACCTTCAGCCACATAATACAACATTCTTAGCTGTCAAGTAAACCCATGTGGGCTAATTTTTGGGGCCAATACTGGCCGAAACTTATTTCTGTATCCTGTGAATGCCTAATGTACCTTCAGCCACAAAATACAACATTTTTAGCTGTCAGGTAAACGCATGTGGGCTAATTTTTGGGGCCTGGAATGGCCGACACTTACTTCATTATCCTGTGAATGCCTAATTTTTCAGACTGAAATTGAAAATCAATGGGTCTGTAAAGGTTCCGCCAAATTGTGGAATGGATGCGGACCCATTTTACAGATGTGTGAATGGACCCTATATATATTTGACATATATTTACCGGCTGCTGTCAGTTCTGGCTGATTTATGAAAAAAAAAAAAAAATGTTGCTGTAAAAAAAAAAAAAAAAAAGAATTTTAGGGCAACTTTTCCAATTGCAATACTTCTGTTATGACATTGCCCATGTGCTGGGACTATTTGTGCACAGCTAGTAAGTCTTTTGTGGCTGCAAATATGACCTAAAGGTTTTAAAGTTCGCCTCCCATTAAAGTCAATGAGGCCCGCCGCGAACTCGCGGTTCGCAGACTTTTGAGAAAATTTGCGGCTGACGTTCGCGAACCGCCCCGGCCGATGTTCGTCCATCACTAATGCACATCTCCTTAATCTATTCTAAAAGGAGAACCTGAGAAAGGTGCTGGGAAGGGGTTCCAAAATCTGGTGAATATCTGGAGACAAAACTACAACAGTGACTTTGCCCTATGCTGCTGTGTTAAATTAAATTTATTTTGTTTGCTGCTAGTCTCCAACCAGTCTGAGCATTTGTTTACCTATTCCTAGGGTCTGCGGGTCTTCTTTGAAGCTGGCTACAAACTGTTCGAATTTGGTTTGGTTCCTGCTGAACCGCTCAATGTATGGCCCTTTTGGCCCCTCCACCCAACATCTATCACTTGAAAATCAGAGGAGCGGGGCAAAATATTGTTAGCTAAACAATGTTAACCGAGATGCAGCTGCTGTTCAGGTATTCTGAGAAGGTAGTATAAATTCAGATATACTTCCGAATATACTCTGTTGCCCCAGTGCCAATGTCCTATAGGACGAAGCCCATCAGAAAGAGCTACAGCGATGGTGTCATCATGTCCGCCGAAGTGTAGATCGGGAATCACGCATATTTCTATGCGATTTATCTGCCTCTGCTTGGAAGTACTTTTAACTTTAAAAAATGCTAAATTTAATAACTATTACACTACGAGATACTTTCTTCTTCTTGCCCAATATTTAACTTTATGTACCATGTTGATTGTTACGGCCAGTGGGATGAGTTCTGTCTGACACCTGGGGTCATCATCCATCCCTGTGGGTTCTCTCACAAAGTGCGGCCAGGCCTCCTTCTTTGAGGTTTTATAATCTGGTAAGCAGCTTGTGAGTTGCGGTGCATACCTGAGTGAACACATTCATTTTTATGAACTTTGCACTGAGCACCTTTTTGGAGTATGCGGAACGTATTTGGATTGATTGTTTGACCAATTATATGGAATCTCTATTAATTAGTATTTTCAGGAACCTATATGAAAATATTTATGTAGCACTGCCCCTTGAGGGCTGCTGAATTTCTCACCTTTCAGGTCCCCCTGGGTTACCGATAGCAACTGCATGCAGAATCTTAACACTTTACTTTTCTGGCTTAGTTAATGAACAGTCTAGGGGTTGTTGTTTTTGTTTTTTTTATTTTAGATGGGGATCAGTGGCGGAGCTAGAATTTTAAAACAGGGGTGGCAAAGAGGTGGCTAGGTATTATTTTGGGGGGTCAATATACAAAGTGTAATTTAGTGTCAGATTCGTCCACCGTAATGTCGCAGTCCCTCTAATAATCGCTGATCGCTGCCATTACTAGTAAAGACATGATACAGGTTTGCCCCCAATGATTATTGCAGAGTGCCACAGCAATGCCCCCAATGATTATTGCAGAGTGCCACAGCAATGCCCCCAATGATTATTGCAGAGTGCCACAGCCTTGCCCCCAATGATTATTGCAGAGTGCCACAGCCTTGCCCCCAATGATTATTGCAGAGTGCCACAGCCTTGCCCCCAATGATTATTGCAGAGTGCCACAGCCTTGCCCCCAATGATTATTGCAGAGTGCCACAATAATGCCCCCAATTATTATTGCAGAGTGAGACAGCAATGCCCCCAATGATTATTGCAGAGTGCCACAGCCTTGCCCCCAATGATTATTGCAGAGTGCCACAGTAATGCCCCCAATGATTATTGCAGTGTGCCACAGCAATGCCCCCAATGATTATTGCAGAGTGCCACAGCAATGCCCCCAATGATTATTGCAGAGTGCCACAGCAATGCCCCCAATGATTATTGCAGAGTGCCACAGCCTTGCCCCCAATGATTATTGCAGAGTGCCACAGCCTTGCCCCCAATGATTATTGCAGAGTGCCACAGCCTTGCCCCCAATGATTATTGCAGAGTGCCACAGCCTTGCCCCCAATGATTATTGCAGAGTGCCACAGTAATGCCCCCAATTATTATTGCAGAGTGAGACAGCAATGCCCCCAATGATTATTGCAGAGTGCCACAGCAATGCCCCCAATGATTATTGCAGAGTGCCACAGCCTTGCCCCCAATGATTATTGCAGAGTGCCACAGCCTTGCCCCCAATGATTATTGCAGAGTGCCACAGCCTTGCCCCCAATGATTATTGCAGAGTGCCACAGCCTTGCCCCCAATGATTATTGCAGAGTGCCACAGTAATGCCCCCAATTATTATTGCAGAGTGAGACAGTAATGCCCCCAATGATTATTGCAGAGTGAGACAGTAATGCCCCCAATGATTATTGCAGAGTGCCACAGTAATGCCCCCAATTATTATTGCAGAGTGAGACAGTAATGCCCCCAATTATTATTGCAGAGTGAGACAGTAATGCCCCCAATTATTATTGCAGAGTGCCACAGCCTTGCCCCCAATGATTATTGCAGAGTGAGACAGTAATGCCCCCAATGATTATTGCAGAGTGAGACAGCAATGCCCCCAATGATTATTGCAGAGTGCCACAGCAATGCCCCCAATGATTATTGCAGAGTGCCACAGCCTTGCCCCCAATGATTATTGCAGAGTGCCACAGTAATGCCCCCAATTATTATTGCAGAGTGAGACAGTAATGCCCCCAATGATTATTACAGAGTGAGACAGTAATGCCCCCAATGATTATTGCAGAGTGCCACAGTAGTGCCCCCAATTATTATTGCAGAGTGAGACAGCAATGCCCCCAATGATTATTGCAGAGTGAGACAGCAATGCCCCCAATGATTATTGCAGAGTGCCACAGTAATGCCCCCAATTATTATTGCAGAGTGAGACAGTAATGCCCCCAATGATTATTGCAGAGTGAGACAGTAATGCCCCCAATGATTATTGCAGAGTGAGACAGTAATGCCCCCAATGATTATTGCAGAGTGAGACAGTAATGCCCCCAATTATTATTGCAGAGTGAGACAGCAATGCCCCCAATGATTATTGCAGAGTGAGACAGCAATGCCCCCAATGATTATTGCAGAGTGCCACAGTAATGCCCCCAATTATTATTGCAGAGTGAGACAGTAATGCCCCCAATGATTATTGCAGAGTGAGACAGTAATGCCCCCAATGATTATTGCAGAGTGCCACAGTAATGCCCCCAATTATTATTGCAGAGTGAGACAGTAATGCCCCCAATTATTATTGCAGAGTGAGACAGTAATGCCCCCAATTATTATTGCAGAGTGAGACAGTAATGCCCCCAATTATTATTGCAGAGTGCCACAGCCTTGCCCCCAATGATTATTGCAGAGTGAGACAGTAATGCCCCCAATGATTATTGCAGAGTGAGACAGCAATGCCCCCAATGATTATTGCAGAGTGCCACAGCAATGCCCCCAATGATTATTGCAGAGTGCCACAGCCTTGCCCCCAATGATTATTGCAGAGTGCCACAGTAATGCCCCCAATTATTATTGCAGAGTGAGACAGTAATGCCCCCAATGATTATTGCAGAGTGAGACAGTAATGCCCCCAATGATTATTGCAGAGTGCCACAGTAGTGCCCCCAATTATTATTGCAGAGTGAGACAGCAATGCCCCCAATGATTATTGCAGAGTGAGACAGCAATGCCCCCAATGATTATTGCAGAGTGCCACAGTAATGCCCCCAATTATTATTGCAGAGTGAGACAGTAATGCCCCCAATGATTATTGCAGAGTGAGACAGTAATGCCCCCAATGATTATTGCAGAGTGAGACAGTAATGCCCCCAATGATTATTGCAGAGTGAGACAGTAATGCCCCCAATTATTATTGCAGAGTGAGACAGCAATGCCCCCAATGATTATTGCAGAGTGAGACAGCAATGCCCCCAATGATTATTGCAGAGTGCCACAGTAATGCCCCCAATTATTATTGCAGAGTGAGACAGTAATGCCCCCAATGATTATTGCAGAGTGAGACAGTAATGCCCCCAATGATTATTGCAGAGTGCCACAGTAATGCCCCCAATTATTATTGCAGAGTGAGACAGTAATGCCCCCAATTATTATTGCAGAGTGAGACAGTAATGCCCCCAATTATTATTGCAGAGTGAGACAGTAATGCCCCCAATTATTATTGCAGAGTGCCACAGCCTTGCCCCCAATGATTATTGCAGAGTGAGACAGTAATGCCCCCAATGATTATTGCAGAGTGAGACAGCAATGCCCCCAATGATTATTGCAGAGTGCCACAGCAATGCCCCCAATGATTATTGCAGAGTGCCACAGCCTTGCCCCCAATGATTATTGCAGAGTGCCACAGTAATGCCCCCAATTATTATTGCAGAGTGAAACAGTAATGCCCCCAATGATTATTGCAGAGTGAGACAGTAATGCCCCCAATGATTATTGCAGAGTGCCACAGTAGTGCCCCCAATTATTATTGCAGAGTGAGACAGTAATGCCCCCAATTATTATTGCAGAGTGAGACAGTAATGCCCCCAATTATTATTGCAGAGTGAGACAGTAATTCCCTCAATGATTATTGCAGAGTGCCACAGCCTTGCCCCCAATGATTATTGCAGAGTGCCACAGCCTTGCCCCCAGTGATTATTGCAGAGTGAGACAGCAATGCCCCCAATGATTATTGCAGAGTGCCACAGCCACAGCATTTGCCCGCAATCATTGCAGAGTGCCAGCGTCCCCCCCCCCCCCCGTGAGACCGGCTTACTTACCTCACGGACGGACGGTCATCACAGCAGCTTCTCATCGGTCCGCGGCTCCCTGCATCTTCTCAGTCCTCCCGCCGGCGCCTCCTCGACCAATGGCACGGCGTTTGCCATTCGGCCAATCAGGAAGCGGGAGGACCCGCTCCCTGATTGGCCGGAGGAGGATCCATGTGACAATAGCGAATTTTCATTTGCTATTGTCACAGAATGGGCGGGCTCGGCCTCGGGACGCACTGCTCTGCTGCTCCCTGACCCTGGCCGCCAGCTTAGAGGGATCAGCCGGTTCTGCGAACCGGCTGATCCCACCACTGCCTGTGATTCCTCCGCTGCCAGCCATGCACCTGTCCAGGATCGGGGTGGCAACAGGGGTGGCAGGGACTTTTTCTGGGGTGTCAATTGCCACCCCAGCTAACCCTCTGGCTCCACCACTGATGGGGATGGGAGAAGGGATGAGTTGGATACTCCAACACTTGAATTATTCACAATGCTGAGGACTTCTAGCTGAGAATGCGGCAAGGCAGCAGCTTCATCTTCTCACTAGATGAATCTGAAGTAATGTTCTTTAGCACATATCTTCAGGGCATTTGCCTCGTACCCCTTTTCTATCCACCAGCTGACACTCGTCCTCTGACTGCTCTACTCCGGAGTGGCCCCCTTCCTGGTCAGGCCCTTAGACACGATCCCCTGTACTCACGATACTGATTTTCAGGTTCTCCAGTGTCTCAACTCTCCTGGACCTCTGGGTTCAGCTCCACACTTCTGGCTCACCAGGCCGACTGCCTGTGACCATACACCAACCACTCCAGAAGAGGAGGCAGCCGCCACCCTCCTTCCGGAACTCTGCTCACCAGCCAAAGACCTTGAGCACATGTGCTCCTGGCTTTTTATACTACAACCCACAATGCACCGAGACAGTAGGATATCGTCTGCAAAAGCAGTGTGCTTATAGGTGGAACCTGAAACTAGCCTTTAATATTCCTATTGATTCGAAGGTGACAGAGAAGAGGTTCCAAGGTCAGGACAAAAAGAATTGGGGACAGGGGGCATCCATGTCTGGTTCCGTTGGAGATGGGGTATTTGATAGGTGGCCATTTATGCAAACTCTCGCTGTAGAGATAGAACATAAAAAAGGATATGTAATGTAAAATATCCTCTTGAAGGCCTATAGCCTCAGGGACCGCATGCATGTAGTCCCAGGCCACTCTGTTGAATGCCTTATCCGCATCCAACGAAAGAAAGAACCCTGGTCGTTTGGAGGAAGTGAGCCAATGATGTTATCTCTGGCTTCCCTTCCAGGGATAAAGCCAACTTGATCTTTTCAAAACATAGTGCTCAATATGATAATGATAAATAGTGTCAAAACCTCTTCGCTCGAAAATATACATATAGTTGGTGCTAATTATACATGATTGCAAGGGTCAAATGGCATAATAGGCCAAACCATATATCACAAATATATCCAATATAATCAAACTAAACCAAGAGTGAGTGTAATCTAACAAAAATATAGTGCAATCCAAAAAATATATATTTGTTTTTGAAATCCCCAAAAAGATAATATATCATAAATGTCCATGCAAACATAAAAATATATTCAAATTTCTCCAAGTGATGATCCACAAACGGTGCTTGTTCACCACTTAACTTCTTTCCTGTGCACAAAAAATTTCGTGTCACCTCAGAGTGCTCCCCCCACCAGGAATAATCTCACCTGGGGTTGTGTGACCACAACAATCAAGTAGGGTCAGAAATAGCCTTTTAGCCTAACAAAAACTACATCAAGCTCCTCCAACCTGCTCCTCTGTTATCTCCTCATAAAGGGATCATGGCATCCAGAGATCATGTACTGTATATAAAGATAAAAAGACTAATAGTGCTTATATCCTTCTAAAACCGATTTATTGACAAAACATACTCAGGGTACTCACTTTTATCTGGTGCTTCCAGCACACCAGACTAATACAGGCATATATACTCAGTTTCTGGGAGGATCCTGTTGCTGTCATAAAAAACACAAGCTTTACAGACACTCTCCGGCATCCAGCTCCACGCTGGTTCCTGGTGTTGTCACCGTCCTGGCCCCTCCCCTACGCGTGTTGACACAGGGTCACGTGTCTTTCTCAGGGGAAAGGAAGGTCTCTTTGATCTTTTGTTACAAGAGAAGTAAGTAATGGGAGCTAGTGTTTTGCTATAATTTTCCGAAAGAGTCTAAGGTCGACATTGAGGAGTGATATGGGTTAATAGTTAGTAAGCTGCATCTGATCTTCTTATATTTATTTATTTATGCATTTGCACTTGTTGGATAGCACAACACATTTGGGTTTCCTATTTACTTATATTTCTATGTGGATATTTGGTGAGTGCAGCTGTCACTGAAATTTATGTACATTTTGTTTTCATTTATGACACTTAGCACAACTAATTTTTAATACATTGCACAGTATACAAACCCACAGCCGCAGCTCCCTGCTTCTTTGCAGCAGCAGATTCAACATCAACTCCTGCTTCCCCATCGTGCATGTGCCCTATTGACTTCTGGCCCCCTCCTCCTCGCTCCTGAGCTGAGCTTTAGTGGAAGGCCACTCACAACCGCTCCCTGTCCACTCCAGGTTGCCGCCCTGCCACTGCTTCTGCCAGCCCTGCTGTCTACACATGCATGAAACTGTCTGCTCTCTAGGACTCCTTCTGTCAGCTAGTGAGTTGAAGAGCAGTACTAATCCCTATCTGTCCAGAGCTCCTTCTCTGCCACTATCTTTCCTGACCCCTCTACCTCCAAGTTGCTGAGACTGTTCTCTCCCCTGCACTCCTCCAGATGCACTCTCAGAGGTCCACCAAGCAGTAAATGCATCCCAAATTCTACCACATCACCTCGCAACAGCCCACTGACTCTACAGCTGTCTACCACTTTTTTTGCGGGTATGACAAAAGGTAACTGCACCACAAATATTCCTTGACCCGTAGGCACTAACAGTTCTGTTCACCTCTTAGTCTACCTGTTTTCCACATCTAATATGGCATCGCAAACAACAAAGGATTTGTGCTAGGAGGGGGAAATTTGAGGGGAGGGGGGATTGGGGGGGGGGGGGGAATTGTGTTGAAAGAATTTGGAGAGGAAGGGGATTTTTACTAGAAGGGGGATATGGAGGGGTAGAAGTGGATTTGGGAGGGGAAATTGTGCTGCGAAGGGGGATTTGGATGGAAAAGATCTATGCTAGAAGGAGGGAGAGGATTTGTGCTGGGAGAGGTTAGTGTGCAGATAAGTGCTGGATTTTTTTTTCGGGGGAGAGAGTGCGTCTGCTAGCTGAAAGGGTAAAGTGGGTAGACAGAATTGCTTAAGGGGAGAAATTTGCAGTCTCCTGACCCCTACACTGAACGTTACACACTCCTGCTCTCCTCATCCTACTGTGCGTTACACACTCCTGTCCCCGTGCATTACATAATATTGACTTCAGCATTCTATGCATTACATACTGTGGACCCCTGCGATGTGCACATTACACACCCTGGACCTCTGCGCTCTGCATTATGTATTCCTAAACCCAACACTGACTGCAGTATTGCAATCTCCTGATCCTTAAACACATTGCATTAAACAACCCTGACCCCTGCACTCTGCCTTACATATTCCTGCACTATATACTAGGGATAGACCGATTATCGGCAAGGCCGATATGCACTTTTCCCGATATATCAGTATCAGCCCTGGAACTGGCCGATATTGCCGATATTTTTGTGACTTCATTCTGCCTTCTTAGGCCGCCTCCCTAGCCTTGGACAGCGTTGTCTGGAGTCGGGACTAGTCTTGCGGGAGTGTGTCACAGCCATACACCCACCCACAGCAGCCTGGTGCCAACCAGCCACCCACATCCACAGGCCCTGCACCAGCCAGCCACAGGCACTGTACCAGTGAGCCAGCCAGCCAGCCACCCACAGGCCCTGTACCAGCCAGCCACCCACAGACCCTGTACCTGCCAGCCACACACCACAGGGTGCCAGACAGCCAGCCACCCACAGACAAGTTACCAGATAGCCAGCCACCCACAGACAGGGTGCCAGACAGCCAGCCACCCACCCGCAGCAGGATGCCAGCCAGCCAGCCACCCACACACCACAGGGTGCCAGACAGCCAGCCACCCACCACAGGGTAATAAATGTAAAAAATGGTGCAGCGCTAAAATGTTAAAACCAATAAAACAGCAGCAATGTCCATAATGATCTGGGAATGTTCATAAGTCCAAAGCCAGGCTTGAGGTAAAGGTAACCCGTGTATAGAAGTAGACAAAACACCAAACATGCGTGATTCCACCACCACAGTTAATGCCAGCCTCTCACCTCCATGCACTGACCGCAAGGGCCATTGCGCTTTAACATAGACTCTGGTGAACTTCTCCTATCCCAGTCTTAAGATCATGGAAGCCACAGCACCTCAGCAGGGCAGCATAAAGATTCCACATGGAAGGATAACAAAGGACATCTAGTGCTCTCCGTTTAAAATTGGGTACATTTATTCAAAGTAAAAAGGTTACTCACAAACATAGCACTATTTCTAGTGCATCGAAAACAGCAGGAGCTGTGACGTCACCCGCGACGCTCTGAGAGGACCGCACGCTCGAGCACATCGTTAGATGTTTGACATGCTGTTCCCGATGCACTAGGAATAGTGCTATGTTTGTGAGTAACCTTTTTACTTTGAATAAATGTACCCAATTTTAAACGGAGAGCACTAGATGTCCTTTGTTATCCTTCCATGTGGAATCTTTATGCTGCCCTGCTGAGGTGCTGTGGCTTCCATGATCTTAAGACTGGGATAGGAGAAGTTCACCAGAGTCTATGTTAAAGCGCAATGGCCCTTGCGGTCAGTGCATGGAGGTGAGAGGCTGGCATTAACTGTGGTGGTGGAATCACGCATGTTTGGTGTTTTGTCTACTTCCATACACGGGTCACCTTTACCTCAAGCCTGGCTTTGGACTTATGAACATTCCCAGGTCATTATGGACATTGCTGCTGTTTTATTGGTTTTAACATTTTAGCGCTGCACCATTTTTTACATTTATTGCCTGTTTTTTGGATTTGTTAGTATTGACCAATACCGGTGTCCAGCTGCTTATTTCTCTCTATTTTTTTTGGATTATAGCGCTGAATAAGCCTCTGTCTTTATACCCACCACAGGGTGCCAGACAGACAGCCACCCACCACAGGGTGCCAGCCAGCCAGCCATACACAACAGGGTGCCAGCCACCCACCACAGGGTGCCAGACAGCCAGCCACCCACCCACCACAGGGTGCCAGCCAGCCAGCCATCCACCACAGGGTGCCAGCAAGCCAGCCACCAACCACAGGGTGCCAGACAGCCAGCCACCCACCACAGAGTGCCAGCCAGAAAGCCACACACCACAGGGTGCTAGTAAGCCAGCCATTAAGCATTAAACAAAAATGAACATGTTCAGTACCAGATTTGTGTCAAAAATTTTCTTTGTTTTTCAAAACTTTAAATGATCAAAATATCAGCCCATATCGGCTGATACTGATACGTTGTGACCAAAATATCGGTATTGGTATCGGCCCTGAAAAAAACATATCGGTCTATGCCTACTATATACATTATATTGTACATTACATACTCTGCACTATGTACACTATATTGTACATTACATACTTCTCACCAAAACGTTCACTGTCTCAACAGCTCCTGGTTGCTGTGAAGTCCCGGACTTATTTATTTTCTAAGGTCGACTCAGACAAAGTGTCAGCTCTCAGCTCTTTGTCTATTTTCAGTGAGAGTAAAACCATATGTAATGGAAGCTTTTTTTAATTTATTTTTTTTATGATTGTGCTGAGGTTTATATGTGTCTCCGAGATCCTTGCTTGTGGCACAGAAATCAAAGTATATTTTGTAGGTACAAGGAAGGTAAACATTTGTTTAACCATGCCCCTTAGGCCCCCCCAACTGTTAACAGTTTGGCCACACACACTTTTTGGCACGGGGTCCGGAGCTTGGTGCAGGTTGACTTCACCCTCATGGTCAAGTTCAAAAGTTGGGAGGTATGCTATACATACACTCACTTTATTAGGTACATCTGTTCAATTGCTGGGTAATACAAATTGCTAATCAGCCAATCACATGGCATAAACTCAATGCATTTAGGCATCTAGACGTGGTGAAGATGACTTGCTGACATTCAAACCGAGCATCAGAATGGGGAAGAAAGGGGATTTAGGTGACTTTGAAGGTTGCATGGTTGTTGGTGCCAGCTGGGCTGGCCTGAGTATTTCAAAAACTGTTGATCAGCTGGGATTTTCACAAACAACCAGGGTTTACAGAGGGTTATCTAGGGTTTACAGAGAATGGTCTGAAAAAAGAGATAATATCCAGTGAGCCGCAGTTGTGTGGAGGAAAATGCCTTGTTGAGGTCAGAGGAGAATGGGCATCTCATATGGGTTTGAGATGATAGAAAGGCAGATGGATTTGTGTATTTTTTTCAACCTGACTAACCATGTAACTATGTAACCGTAACTCAAATAGCCACTCGTTACAACCAAGGTAAGCAGAATACCATCCCTGAACGCACAACACATCAAATTTTTAAGTAGATGGGCTACAGCAGCAGAAAATCACACCTGGTGCCACGCCTGTCAGCTTAGAACAGGAAACTGAGGCTCACCAAAATTGGACAATAGAAGATTGGGAAAATGTTGCCTGGTCTGATGAGTCTGGATTTCAGCTGCGGCATTAAGATGGTAGGGTCAGAATTTGGCGTAAACAACATGAAAGCATTAATCTATCATGCCATGTATCAATGGTTCAGGATGGTGTTGTAATGGTGTGGGGGATATTTTCTTGGCGTACTTTGGGCTCCTTAGTACCAATTGAGCATCGTTTGAATGCCACGGCCTACCTGAGTACTGTTGCTGACCATGTCCATCGCTTTATGATTACAGTGTACCCATCTTCTGATGGCTCCTTCCAGCCAGTGTTAATTTCGTCCACTAAAACATTTTCGTCTACTAAATTGATTAGTCGACTGAAATATGACTAAAACTAAAATGGCATTTTAGTCAAGAGACTAAAATACAACTAAAGCTAAAATGGCATTTTAGTGGAAAGACTAAAATACAACTAAAACTAAAATGGCATTTTAGTCAAAAGACTATGACTATAACAAAATGGAAATTTGTTGCCAAAATTAACACTGCTTCCAGCAAGATAATGCACCATATCACAAAGCTCAAATTATCTCACCACTGGTTTCTTAAACATGACAATGAGGTCACTGTACTCCAGTGCAGTGCTGTATCTTGGCCTAAGCCAACAAGGCCCAGGCCTAGGGCAGCACTTTGTGGGGGGGGGGGGGGCAGCAAAAAATTTGGACTTGTGTTTGCTGCCACTGATTATTTCACTTATTTGTATAAGGTCTATGGACTTTCTATTTATTATACAAATAAGTTACATAATCCTAGGATTACAATCAGTGGCAGCAAACACAAGTTCAAATATCTTAAAAGAACTGATGGGGCTGCACTGATATGGCAGCACTGATATGCTGCACTAATGGTCGCTAATATGCTGCACTGATGGGCACTAATATGCTGCTCTGATGGGCACTAATGAGTTGCCAATGGTGGGTACTGAAACTGCACTGATGGGCACTAATGAGGCTGCATTGATGAGGCTGCACTGATGGGCATGAGGCGGCACTGATAAGCTTCACTGATGGGGCTGGACTGATATGGTGCCCTGATGGGCACTATGTAACGCTCCTGCGTTTTATGTATGGTGTGGATTTTCAGCTGCAGAAATATTCCACTTCAGTAGTCATGTAAGAGAAACGCTGAGATACCATTCCCAACCCTCAATGACTCATCATGTGTGGAAGGTCTCAATTCAGCAAATAAATACACACACTCAATAAGATGTTTCCTAGAGTGACTTATGTATATAGTAACACAGTGATGATAGACTGAAGAGACAGGTTGGGTGGAGATGGTAGATGACAGACACTTGAAGGTAAGATAGTAGCAGATGGATGCAGATAGGTTTAGCAATCATGTATGGTAGCAGATGACAGAGTAGCAGGTGGACATACAAGAGAGATCAACCCAGTGCAGGAATAGGTGGCAGTAGGCTCAAGAGCTAGCAATCTAGATATGCAGATGTGGTAACAGTCCTTACTATGCAGAGCTAGATAGTGTAAGCTTTAGTATAAAGTTTATAGAGGTCTCCCCTATGGGGTACTTATCACTAATAGCAATGTAGCCGAGGGGAGGTTCAGGAAGAGCGGATGATCCAGTAGCGGGATACAGGGATCAGCGCAGCGTGGTTCCGTCAGCGAGGTATGCTTGCAAGCATGAGAGCTTCAAGCCAAGTTAGCATCAAGGTGCAAAGGTGTTTGAAGGGTGAAGGTGAAAACAGCATGCCAGGGGTGATCGGGTGGCGAGACACAGGATCCGAAAACAGAGGTTCAGGTAGCGAGATACAGGAACGTGTAGATTTGACATGCTGAACTCAGAGAGCGGGACGCTCCAACCATGGTGGTTGAACGAACACATGTGAGTGAGAGCCGGCGATCTAAATAGCCATCCAGTCCGGCGCTGAGTGATGACAGCATCAGTCTTAAAGGTGTATGCGCACCTTACCAAAAGAGAATGGTGGGGCGCATACACTTATGAAAGAGTAATTAGGGTACCAAAGGTACCGGAACATTACAGTACCCCCCCTTTAAGGCCGGCTCCTGAAGGCCTCTGGAGCTGGTTTGTCTAGGTACTTCGCATGAAAATTGCGGATTAATCTAGGGGCATGTATGTCAGAGGTGTTTAGCCACGTGTCGTCTTGGGGCCCATAGTTCTTCCATCTAACCAAGTACTGAAGTCTTCTTCTGTGGATACGAGAATCCAGAATCTCTTTTATCTCGTATTCTTCTCCACCTTCAACTTGTACAGGAGGCGGAGGTGGAATAGTAGGCCTTATTCCTTGGTCCGGAACATGGGGCTTCAGTAGCGACACATGGAAAATGGGATGTATTTTTAGGTCTATTGGCAATGTAAGCTGAACTGCAGCTTTTCCAATAAGTTTCTTGATTGGGAAAGGTCCCAAGAACAGAGGTCCAAGCTTTTTGCTAGGGATTTTCAGTCTTAAATTTTTTGTTAAGAGCCAAACGAGGTCCCCGATAGTGTACTGAGGAGAAGGTCTTCTGCGAAGATCATAGTACTTCTTTTGTTGACTATGAGCGTGTGCAATGGTAGTATTAAGTAAACCCAGAGAATCCTTTATTTGGGTAAGATAGTCTGAGGCTACTGGGTTATTTGAAGGAAGGATGCGTGGTGGAAGAATAGAGGGATGAAACCCATAGTTCAAGTAGAACGGACTCTGCTTGGTTGTACTGTGGGTTGCGTTGTTGTAGGCAAATTCTGCCAGAGGGAGAAGATCCACCCAATCATCCTGTTGGTAAGAAGTGTAACAACGTAAATATTGCTCGATGCATTGGTTGACTCTTTCAGTCTGTCCGTTGGTCTGCGGATGGTAAGGAGAAGTGAGCTTCCGCTCGATCCGTAGTATGTGACATAGTTCTTGCCAGAACTTAGAAATAAATTGGGATCCACGGTCAGACAGAAGAGTTTTTGGGATACCATGTAACTTAAAGACATGTTTCATCAGGAGTTCTGCCGTTTGTTTGGACGAAGGTAGTCTGCGAATAGCAATGAAATGTGCCATTTTTGTCAGATGGTCCACTGACACTAAGATGGTATTAAATCCTTTGGAAGGAGGCAATTCCACGATGAAGTCCAAGGACACAACTTCCCATGGAGTTTGGGGTATTGGTAGACTGCATAGTAGACCGGATGGTCTCGTAGTGTCAATTTTGGACCTGGCACAGACATTGTATGAAGAGACGAATTTTTGTATAGATGTTTTCATGTCAGGCCACCAGAATTGCCGGGTAATCAAATTAAGAGTCTTTGTCATACCCATATGTCCTGCCATAGGCACATCATGCGATAATTCCAAGATCTTGGTGCGTATGGTAGGTGGTATGTAAAGTTTGTCGTTGTAGTAGAGGAAGCCTTCTGCATCAGTATTTAGTTGTGGTGGGGGTGAATCCAAACTTATACCATGCAAAACCTCTTCCTTCAAGGAACGGACAACTCCAATAATGCGTTTGTGAGGTATTATAGGAACGGAAGGGATTTCAAAGTAGTTTTCTTCAGTTAGTCGTGATAGTGCATCCGCCTTTTTGTTCTTATCTGCAGGTGTGTAGGTCACTAGGAAGTTAAACCTTAAAAAGAATAGTGACCATCGTACCTGTCGGTGCGAGAGAGTTTTGCTAGTCTGAAGATATTGGAGGTTTTTATGGTCCGTGTATATAATTCTGGTAATTGGGTGCCTTCGAGTAGATGTCGCCAATTCTCCAGAGCCAATTTTATAGCAAGCAGTTCCTTTTCACCCACGGGGGAATTTATCTCGGGACTGCTTAGGGATTTAGAAAAAAAGGCGACTGGATGAAGTGGTGAAGTGTGGGTTGGTCGTTGGGAGAGTATTGCTCCTACTGCCATGTTTGACGCTTCTACCGCCAGAATGTATTGGAGGGATGGGTCTGGATGACGTAATATGGGAGCAGAAGTAAACCTTGTCTTTAACAAGTGAAAAGCTTTATTTGCTTCATCTGACCATTTGAATGTTTTTTTTATGCTAGTGAGCTGTGTGAGAGGTCTCACAATGGCAGAGAAGTTTTTAATGAACTTCCTGTAGAAATTTGAAAATCCAAGGAATCGCTGTAGCGCCTTGCGTGTGGTTGGTGTAGGCCAATCCTGAATGCAGGATATCTTACTCATGTCCATCTCGATTCCTGTTTTGGATATGATGTAGCCTAGAAAGAGTACCTCTTCTTTATGAAACAAGCATTTTTTCAGTTTCACATAAAGGTTATGTGCAAGCAATCTCGATAATACTAGTCTTACATGTCTTATGTGTTCAGACAGGGAATCGTGAATATATAAGTATATCGTCCAGATATACCACAACACAGACATCTAGTAAGTCTCTGAAAATATCGTTTATAAATCGTTGGAAAACTGCAGGGGCGTTGCATAGCCCAAATGGCATTACAAGATATTCGAACAATCCGTATCTGGTTCTGAATGCAGTCTTCCACTCGTGTCCATCACGGATTCGAATGAGATTGTATGCTCCTTTCAGGTCCAATTTTGAAAAATAGGTAGCTCCACGCACCTGCTCAATGAGCTCAGGGATAAGCGGTAGTGGATAGCGATCTTTTATTGTGATAGCATTCAATTGCCTGTAGTCGATGATAGGCCTGAGACTTGAGTCCTTATTGCGGACAAAAAAGAGTCCTGCTGCTGTGGAAGAAGTGGAAGGTCTAATAAAACCTTTTTCCAAATTCTCATCCAAATAGTCTTTGAGATGGGAAAGTTCATCCTGTGAAAGAGGATAAACATGACCGAACGGCAATTTGCTATTTGGGAGTAGATCAATGCTACAATCATAGTCTCGATGGGGAGGTAGTGCTTGAGCATTTTTCTCAAGAAAAACCTCAGAGAGATCCTGATAACATAGTGGTGCAATCTCATCTGTCACCACAGACAGGATCTTCCCGAAAGACGGGAGGTTACACGTACCCTCGCAATAGCAAGAGAGGAAGGCCAGGGTCCGTTCCTTCCAATCTATGGTTGGTTGATGTGTGTGCAACCAGGGAAGTCCCAACACAATGGGAAAGTGGGGTGAAGGTATTAGATCGAAGGTAGTGGTCTCCCTATGAGACCCGTTAGTAGTGACTAGGAGTGCTTGTGTCTGATCAGTGATCGGACCAGAGGATAACGGAACACCGTTAATAAGACTTACTGAGACAGGTTTAAGTTTAGAAATAATAGGAATTTTATTTAAAGCAGCAAAACATATATCAATATAATTTCCACAAGATCCTGTGTCAATCATGGCCTTAGTAGTAATCCTGTTCTGGTCCCACTGTAATGTCAAACAAACAGAAATGTAAGGGTTAGTGATTGAAGTTGTCAATCCCCCTAGGAGGACATGTGAACACTCACCCTTCTTTTTGTTGACTAGGGGACAGACGTTTATCTTGTGATCCGGGGATGCACAGTACAAGCAGAGATTTTCAGATCGTCTTTTGGCTCTTTCCATAGTTGATAGAGGTGGGTGTATGGTTCCTACCTCCATAGGAACGGGGTCAACGGCCGAAATCCGAGAGGAACTGGATAATGGCATTCCCATTCTCTCAGCCTTTCTTTCTCGTAGTCTTCTATCTATGGTGATACTGAGTTGTATCAATGCATCCAGGGTTTTTGGCAGATCCGCTCGGGCGAGCTCGTCTTTAACAGCTTCTGATAGGCCAAGCCTAAATTGGGTTTTCAGAGATGCATCATTCCATTCTGAATCAAGGGTCCATCTCTTGAATTCCGCGACAAAGTCTTCTACAGGTCTCCTACCTTGTTTCAAGGATCTTAATTGAAGATCGGCAGTACTCTGCCTATTGGGATCATCATATAGGCTAGTGAGTTCTGCTAGGAACAAGGCATAGGAGTTGAGAAGCTGGTCGTTTTTCTCAAAAAGAGAGTCTGCCCAGGCTCAAGGATCGCCTGTTAGGTAAGAAATAATAGTACAAACCTTAATGTGATCAGTAAGGTAGGTACAAGGTTTTAGCAAAAAAAGTAACTCACATGCGTTTTTAAATTCGCGAAATTTTTTGCGATCGCCTGTAAATACCAAAGGAGGATTTATCTTGGGTTCAGGGGACTGAGCAGAGGTAAGTTGTGTCAGTCTAATTACCTGCTGCGACAGAGCCTGATTGTCTTCTTTTAATTCAGCAAGTGCGTGTATTAACGCAGTTACTTGCTGTTTTAATTGTGTCACCTGAGTGGTTATTTCTGCTGAATCCATTTGTAGGTTCGTTCAATCTGTAACGCTCCTGCGTTTTATGTATGGTGTGGATTTTCAGCTGCAGAAATATTCCACTTCAGTAGTCATGTAAGAGAAACGCTGAGATACTATTCCCAACCCTCAATGACTCATCATGTGTGGAAGGTCTCAATTCAGCAAATAAATACACACACTCAATAAGATGTTTCCTAGAGTGACTTATGTATATAGTAACACAGTGATGATAGACTGAAGAGACAGGTTGGGTGGAGATGGTAGATGACAGACACTTGAAGGTAAGATAGTAGCAGATGGATGCAGATAGGTTTAGCAATCATGTATGGTAGCAGATGACAGAGTAGCAGGTGGACATACAAGAGAGATCAACCCAGTGCAGGAATAGGTGGCAGTAGGCTCAAGAGCTAGCAATCTAGATATGCAGATGTGGTAACAGTCCTTACTATGCAGAGCTAGATAGTGTAAGCTTTAGTATAAAGTTTATAGAGGTCTCCCCTATGGGGTACTTATCACTAATAGCAATGTAGCCGAGGGGAGGTTCAGGAAGAGCGGATGATCCAGTAGCGGGATACAGGGATCAGCGCAGCGTGGTTCCGTCAGCGAGGTATGCTTGCAAGCATGAGAGCTTCAAGCCAAGTTAGCATCAAGGTGCAAAGGTGTTTGAAGGGTGAAGGTGAAAACAGCATGCCAGGGGTGATCGGGTGGCGAGACACAGGATCCGAAAACAGAGGTTCAGGTAGCGAGATACAGGAACGTGTAGATTTGACATGCTGAACTCAGAGAGCGGGACGCTCCAACCATGGTGGTTGAACGAACACATGTGAGTGAGAGCCGGCGATCTAAATAGCCATCCAGTCCGGCGCTGAGTGATGACAGCATCAGTCTTAAAGGTGTATGCGCACCTTACCAAAAGAGAATGGTGGGGCGCATACACTTATGAAAGAGTAATTAGGGTACCAAAGGTACCGGAACATTACACACTAATAGGCTGCACTGATGGCCACTGCTGAGGCGGCACTGATAAGCTGTACTGATGGGCACTGATATGATGCACTGATAGGCTGCACTGATGGCCACTGATGAGGCTGTACTGATATGCTGCACTGATGGACACTGATAAGGCGGCACTGATGGGCTCTGATAGACTGTGGTTGTGGTTTGTGATTAACAAATGACATGGCAGGTCATAAATAGGAAGTAGTGTGGCCTTTACAGGAAGGGGTGGGTCATATTTCAATTAGGGGGTGCACAAGTTTAGTCAGGCCTAGGGCAGCACAAAACCTAAATACACCACTGCTCCAGTGGTCTCCATAGTCACCAGATCCCTAACCAATAGAGCACCATTGGGATGTGGTGGAATTGGAGTTTCACATAATGGATGTGCAGCCAACAAATCTGCAGCAACTGCGTGATTCTATTATGTCAATATGGACCAAAATCTCTGAGGAATGTTTCAGTAGTATAGTGTATACCACTGTGAGCGATGTGAAGATGTGGAGCTATTGCAGACTGCAGAACCATGCCTAAGGGACACTATCTCTGGTGACAGAAGCCATT
The DNA here is from genome assembly GCF_965119305.1 of Pelophylax lessonae. Lineage (NCBI taxonomy): Eukaryota > Metazoa > Chordata > Amphibia > Anura > Ranidae > Pelophylax > Pelophylax lessonae. The sequence continues at coordinate 92,358,478 of NC_138775.1, forward strand.
CTCTGGTAACATATACTGTAAATGCTGAGAGACAGGTATATTTTTTGGACTGTTGATATAAGTGTTGAAGATCAGTGTATTTGTTGATGCAAACCAACTGCGCAAGAGTTATATAAAATATATTATTTCCATATACTGTATACTGTCTGAGTATTTCCTCTCAATAAAAGGTACTCAACCTAGGCCCTGCCTATAAACACACAACTTTATATTTATAAATACATCCTGAATGTATTTTTGTGATGCAAGTGTGTAAGTACTTGAAGGCAGTGGCGTAGCGTGGGGGGTGCTGGGGGGGCCGACGGCACTGGGCACAACATCTGGGGGGAGGGCGCATCCCACTCCACTGCAGTGTCACTCTGTCTGACCTTAATATATTTTACTAACGCGGTGTCATACTGTCTGTGCTCCAGCAGCTATCTTTAGGCTCAGAGATGGCTGGCGGGCTCCCTATGGATGAACATGGCGGGGCGGGGCGGATCTGGCCTGTGCCTGTCCATTGGCGTAGCGTGGGGTGGCGCATGCGGAAACCGTTGCAAGCCAAGCCCCGCCTGTGCTGCCTCACAGTCTCAGTCAGCGTGTTCAGCTCATTCAGCTCAGCAGCCTTCTTCTCACTTAGCCGCCCGCTGTGGACTGGAATCATTCATCTTTCCCAGTTGTGGCACTCAGGCAGCCAGCACAGAGAGAGAGAGAGTTGTGAGAGGTGAGAGTTGTTTTTCTGGACTGACAGAGGGAGGAGGGGGGGGGGGAGGGGAGCAGCCTGGAGATCACTGTAGTAAAGTGAATGTGGAACTGGAAAAGCGCCAAAGCGCCACGTGTACAATGACAGGGAATAACTATTTAACCCCTTACATGCTGCCCAGGCCTGAGGGACCCAGACATGCATCATTGCAGGATTTATCATTTAACCCCTTGAATGCCGATTGCCCAGGCCTGAGGGACATGCATTCTGGTACTTGCCATCGCTCCTTGCAAATGCTCAGTGGGGACGAATGCAGGATCATCACTTAATTCCTTACATGCGGAATGCTCAGCAGGGCATATGCAGGATCACTGAACTCATTACATGCATTAGTTTGACATGTAGGGAGTTTAGTGATTGTGCCCGTGTCCTGCCGAGCATTTGGCATGTAAAGAGCTAAGTGATGATCCTGCCAGTTTTCCCGTTAGGCATTCTGCATGTAGGGGTTAAGTGATGATCATCCTACCAGTGTTCATGCTAAGCACTCTGGCAGGATCATCACTTAACCCCTTACATGCAAACACTGCTGTATCTTGGCCTAGGCCAACAAGACCCAGGCCTAGGGTGGCACTTTGCATGGGGCAGCAAAAAAGCTGTACCCCGCACAAAAAAACAGCCTCCTCCCTTCTCTTGCATGAAAAGAGTGCCCGCCGGCTTGTGCTACACTCTAGTATAGTGCCAGTCTTTTGGGGCGAATTGGGCCAGATGGCAGGGTCCAGGAGGCAAACAAGTCTGGCCCGATGGCCACCTATGCTAATAAGTGTGGCACCGTAGCCTAATGCTCCGCCTACCCTCCTCTGCCCCCAGGTATGGCAGGCATCATGTCAATAATATCATTTCATTTCTTTAAACATCCTTGTCCTTGAGCGAGCATACTGAATTGCATCATATACAATTAAGACTTTTAATTGTACATGATGGCAATAATATTTTGGACCTCCTTACCTCATATGTGCTATCACAATATGTCACTGGATTAGTAAGATTACTCCTATCTTTTAAGATATTTGGACTTGTGTTTGCTGCCACTAATTATTTCACTTATTCGTATAATGACTATGGACATGGACGTCCTAGTCATTATACAAATAAGTGAAATATTCCTATAATTATAATCAGTGGCAGCAAACACAAGTCCAAATATCTTAGGCTGCACTGGTGGCCACTGATGGGGCTGCACTGCTGGCCACTGATGGGGCTGGCTGCACTGGTGGCCACTGATGGGGCTGCACTGGTGGCCACTGATGGGGCTGCACTGATATGCGGTACTGATACACTGTGGTTGTGGTCTGTGGTTTACAGATGACAGAACGGGTCAGAAACAGGAAGGGGTGTGACCTTTACAGGAAGGGGTGGGTCATATTTAAATTAGGGGGTGCACAAATTTAGTCAGGCCTAGGGCAGCACAAAACCTAAATAAACCACTGCATGCAAAGTCCCCACCGAGCATTAGGCATGTAAGAAGTTCAGTGATCCTATTTATAAATGATGGGGGGTTGGGATTTCAGTCTTTGCAGATGACACCAAGCTTTGCAGTGGAATAACGTCCTTACAGGATGTCTCCAACTTACAAGCTGACCTCAATGCACTGTTTCATTGGGCAACTATGTGGCAAATGAGGTTTAATGTTGATAAATGTAAAGTTATGCACTTGGGAGATAAGAATATGCATGCATCATACATACTAGGGGGAGTAGAACTGGGGGAATCCATAGCAGAGAAGCATCTGGGGGAATCCATAGCGGAGAAGGATCTGGGGGAATCCATGGCGGAGAAGAATCTGGGGGAATCCATAGCGGAGAAGGATCTGGGGGAATCCATGGTGGAGAAGAATCTGGGGGAATCCATAGCGGAGAAGGATCTGGGGGAATCCATGGCGGAGAAGGATTGGGGGAATCCATGGCGGAGAAGGATCTGGGGGAATCCATGGCGGAGAAGGATCTGGGGGAATCCATGGTGGAGAAGGATCTGGGGGAATCCATGGCGGAGAAGGATCTGGGTGTTCTGGTAGATCATAAACCCAATAATAGCAAGCAATGCCAAGACTCGTAGAGTGCTAAAAGCCTGTGGGTTAGGGGGCGAAAATTACTTGCCTTGCCGGGGGTGCTGACAACCCACGCTACGCCACTGCTTGAAGGATACTTACATAAGAGCAAGGTATTTAAGTATCTAAATTTGATTTAGTATCAACCTTTTGCAGACACCGTACAGCCGTTCTCTTACTGAGGTAGAGAGAAGCAGCACAAAGAGTAAAGTGTTTGTGCTGCAGTACCAGAAGCATGCTTATAGGAGGAGAGAGCACATGCAGATGAGATCATCAGTCTTCTGCTACACCTGTGCAACTTGTCCTGCGACCATTCATATATGTGCGACGTCAAGTTGTAGTGACTTCAGAGTAGTCCCTGCACTACTTTGGTCCTACTTTGATGCGACTTGAGGTCCACAGACCTCAAGATTACACAGGCATTGCTTCAAGTCACTCCGAAGTTGCGGCAAAGTCGCACAACTTTCAGGTCGTACAAGTGTGAAAGGGGCCTTACTGTCCAGGCACAGGTTGAGGAAGGCCTGTAAATATTAATGAGCCACGGCAAAAGAAAATCAGGTCTCCTCCACTGTCAGATAGGGGTGTGCTGTGTTGGAAAACTGTGTACAGTAAATCTCAGGACTATATGAACAGAAATACAAGTCTTTTGGCAGGTTTTCTTTGTCCTCTACTGGTAAGTGGCGTTTTTCAGTGTGGGAAAATGTCAGTCACTGACAATGTGACAGTGTGTATGGGCCCTTCATTTTCGTAGCCTGTCTGAGATGATATGTCCTTGTTAACCAAAAACTCCATAAACAATGGCAATTTTTCTTGTAACATATAAAGAACGAGAGAGTCAGAGGCAGAGAGCGAGAGAGAGCAATAATAGTAAATTTCAAGCAGTTTTTAGCTTGACCCTTAACTGCGATTGCTGGCTCCTTTTCTTCACAAAAAGGCCAGGGAGATTGTAATCAAACTTTCATATAAGTGTATATACAAAACAAGAAAATAAAACAGCAAAATCACAGCTGGAGACAAAAGACTTCTTTAACCACTTAAAGACTGCCTGCCGCAGTTTTACTGCGGCAGGTCAGCTCTGTCCCGCAAAACAATGTAACTGTACGACGCTTTGTAGGAGCGCTAGCGCCTATTTGCCCACAGTGGGTCCGGAGGCCGCGATTGCCGCTGGGTACCTGCGATCGCTCCTCGCAGACCGCTGTTCTGTCAGTTATGTTCACAGTGATCCTGTGTTCCTCTTATTTAGGAACACAGGTCTCTGCGGTCATGCAGGAAGCCCATCCCCCACACAGTTTAAAAGGAACCCCTAGGGACACATTTAACCATTTGATTGCCCCTGGTGTTAACCCCTTCCCTGCCAGTTTCAGTATGACAGTAACAGTGCATATTTTTAGCACTGATTACTGTAGTAATGTCACTGGTCCCCCCAAAAGTGTAAAAAATGAGGTATTAGGTGTCTGATCTGTCTGCCGCAATGTCGCAATCCCGCTAAAAGTCGCTGATCGCCACCATTACTAGTAAAAAAAATAAATAAAAATGACATAAATCTTTCCCCTAGTTTGTAGACGCAATAACTTTTATGCAAACCAATCGATATACACTTATTGGGATTTTTGTTTACCAAAAATATGTGGCAGAATACAAATTTTTATACCTACCATGGATTGCTCTAAGGAATACTGAACTTGACTATAAATACTAATATACTATGTATAACATCACAAATCTGTTTCATAATATGGTACCTGTCGCCTATGTTTACTTGGTGACATGCTGTATGTTCCAATAAATTTGCTTTTTACACTGTATCATTGTGCATGTCACACCTCATTTAAAATCCCAAGGGCAAATCTTTGCAACTTTCTAAATTGGCCTAAAGTTATGAAAAAAATTTTCTTATTGGGAATGTTGTATAGCAGAAAGTAAAAAATATTGTTTGTTTGTTTTTTTTTTCAGAATTGTCGCTCTTTTTTTTTTTTTAGAGCGCAAAAAATAAAAATCGCACAGGTGATTAAATACTACCAAAAGAAAGCTCTATTTGTGGGAAAAAAGGACATCAATTTTATTTGGGCACAGCGTAGCACGACCATGCAATTGTCTGTTAAAGTAACGCAGTGTCGTATCGCAAAAAATGGCCCGGTCATTAAGGGGGTAAATCCTTCCGGTCCAGAAGTGGTTAAAGTAATTATCAACAAGGTAGTTAATGAAGTCTCAGTCCAGCCACAACTGATATTTCAGTTTTCAGTAGATGCTATGGACTTAAAGCGGAGTTCCACCCAAAAGTGGAACTTCCGCTTTAGGGAGTCCTGACCCCCCGACATGCCACATTTGGCATGTCATTTTTTGGGGGGGGGGGAGCGGGTACCTAGTTTTGACAGGTACCCGCTCCCACTTCCGCTCGGAGCGCCGCGGCGCCCTGAGCGGAAGTTCTCCTCTCCCCCTCCCTCCCTGCAATCTTCTGGGACACGTCAGTGGTCCCAGAAGATTGCCGGCCAATCAAGGCGCGCAGTGCGACTCGCGCAAGCGCAGTGGGTACCCGGCTGTGAAGCCGCAAACTGTAACAGCCGGGTGCCCACAGCAGTGATGTCGGCGCAGAGGGAGAGGATCGAGGCTTCGGGCGGCCGCATCGCTGGACCGTTGGACAGGTGAGTAAATGGCTGGAACTCCGCTTTAAAGTGGTCCTAAAGGCAAAAGGTCAATCATGATAATGCTGTACAGCTCCTCAATATCCCAGTGATACATACATCCAAATAATAAATAAACACAATCCTACCCATACCAAATACAACAAATGTGAAGGCACACAAATTAATCTACCATGCTAATAATAAATCAATAAATGTGCATATGATGTAAGTTATAGATATACAGAAATAAACCCATGTAAGAGAGATGACTTTCTCAAATAGCTTAAAAAATAAAATCATCATTGTGCTTTCCATTAAAAACATCTTTTTATTAAAAATATAAAAATATTCCACTCACTTCCCCAGCCTGGGGAAACTCTTTCCTCTCTTAACAGCCCATTCAGACTGGCGCGATCCGACTTCGAGGGGCGACCTGTGAAGTCACATAATGGAAGTCAATGCAAGTCGCTCCCAGGTCACCCCAAAGTAGTACAGGACCCTTTTTCTAAGTCGGAGCGACTTGTGTCGCTCCTATTAGAACGGGTCCTGTACTACTCAATGGCGAGCGACCGAGCGCGACTTGTCAGGCTGAAAAGTCGCCTGACAAGTCGCGCTAGTCTGAATGGGGTTTTACTCTGCCTCGTCTCCTTTCTATCTCTTTTTTACCTCTCTCTTTCCTCTTCTTTCTGACTGTGATCGCCTTCCCCCTTTTTCTTTTTTTCCGTTTTGTTTGTCTCCTGTTTTTACTGGACTCGTCCACCCCCCGCACCCATACCAGCCCCTTGACCCAAGGGCTCAGGCACCCAGTGTTGGCCTCCGTCCTTGGTCGGCACGCTTTGGTTATAGCTTCATGTGCTACTACATTGCGCTTAATGTTTATATCCCCTGTGTGGGAATCCCGTTGATGTCAAATCACCTCAATAAAAATATTGTAAGAAAAATATTCCACTCACTTTTCAATAATGTTCACTAGAACACCGGTGCACTACAGTAAAATCACATGTACTGCCCCTTAAGAATACCCAGATTGGCAGCTTTGAAAAGTACTTGATTCTCCCACTTTCAGGTTGGTTAAGCATCACATGACATCCTCAGGGGATACCAGTGGAAATACTTTGATATTTTTAATAAACAGATGTTTTTAGATGAAAGCACTATGATGTCTTTATTTTTTAGAGCCATTTGGGAGGCTCATCTTTCTGGAGCAGAGTCTTAATCCAAAAGCTGATTCTGAAGAGCCTGACAAATCTGGGGAAACGTGATATTATCTGGAAGATCCATGTGGCATATAACCCCTTAAAAGGGAAGATGCATTTTGACCTATCTTCCTCATAGGTAAAATTTTAATGTGAGAGCATATAGTGACAGTGGGGTAGCATGAGTGATTCACATATGAAAAACTTTTTTATACTGACACAAGTACAACATGAACAAAGAGGATTTATTTTCACTTATTGTGTGATATGCTGTTGAACATGGGGTGAGGATACTGTAGTATATGAGCTTGATATTCAAGTTATATGAAATGATTTATTTACCAGCATATGGGTTGATGTCTGTATACCTTTGCTTTTCAACATATGTACGTTTATTGGTAGGTTAATTTGTGTGCGTTCACATTTGCTTTATTTGGTTTTTGGCAGGATTGTAATAATTACTTTAATGTACAGTATCTCACAAAAGTGAGTGCACCCCTCACATTTTTGTAAATATTTTATTATCTCTTTACATGTGACAGCACTGAAGAAATGTTACTTTACTACATTGTAAGGTAGTGAGTGTACAGCTTGTATAACAGACTAAATTTGCTGTCGCCTCAAAATAACAACTTCTTTGGTGGACCATGGCGAGCCCTGTTCTGAGTGGAACCTGTTCTGTTAAACCGCTGTATGGTTTTGGCCCCCATGCTGCAGCTCAGTTTTAGGGTCTTGGCAATCTTCCTATATCCTAGGCCATCTTTATGTAGAACAACATTTTTTTTTTCAGATTCTCATGATATACAAAAATGTGAGGGGTGTACTCACTTTTGTGAGATACTGTATGCATCACTGGATATTGCAGAATTATGATGATTGATATCTAGTATAGGGGTGGGAACACATGACAGTGCAGGCAGCAGCATATTCATTTTTTCTAATACTGAACAAGTGGATGATTGCACAGGAGTTTTTCATTTCTTATTTTATTTAGCATTTCCTGCACAGATGTAAAAACAAACAAACAAAAAAAAAAACATTTAATAGCACCCCCCCCCCCCCCATTTTCGATTCTTGATTCAGCACTGTCCCGTCTGCCGCAGCTCTTCTTTTCCCTCTCACAGGCTTGGCTGAGAGCAGTGGGAGCCATTGGCCATTCTGTAAGGCAGGAGCGGGGGCATGGGTCCACTCGAGTAGAGGTGAAGCAGGGAACACTGGCGGGGGTATCCCAGTAGAGGAGGTTTAGGGCTGCTCTGCACAAAACTATTGCACATAGCAGGTAAGTATACTTTCTATTTTATTTTAGAAAAAAAAAGGTTTACAATGGCTTTAAAGTATCAGTTTCTGATATTCCTGTGGGACTCCCCAGGTTCGCACATCTGCTGTGGTCATTATAAGGGAGTCCTATTTTTCTTTTTTCTTTTTTGTTATTTTATAACGTGGAATACAGTGGGACATGCTGGAACACACAAAGTTGGACAGAAGCAAACTCTAGGAAAACTAAAATATCACTTTTTGGTGGATTCATCCTTTAACCTATCTTTTGTAACAAAAAAATAAATAATAAAATCAATGGTCAATTTTTCCCCTTTTTTTAATGCTCACATTATAAACAAAGTGATGCAACATAAAGATGAGGTGGAAGATCTGGTGAAGCCATAGCAATGCTATAATGTATGTATCTCAATGTATTATGCTGCTATTATTTTGTATTACATTTTCCAATACTGATGTATCATTATAATAACTGTATGGAATATAGTTTGAATTGAGATATATTTTATATACAAATATTCCTATTTTATGTAATTTTAAAGCTTGGTAAAATTAACTTGTATTTGACCAGCTCTGAAATGCTCCATTGATTGTCTGCAATGGGTTTATGATTTATTAGAAGGCATATAGTATGAAAACACTCACAATATTTTGGCTTCTCTGTTTTTTTTTCTTTACTTTTTGGATCAGCATTTTACATAATGTGGACCTTTGCAAAAACACACAACTACAAACATTTGCTTACTTGTTTCGCTATCTGCATGCAATATGGCAAATATGCAATAGAACAATGACAATATATCTGCAAAGCAATACACTGTGGCAGATTAAGCATAGAGAATGGCTTTATGTGACATTTATTTGTATAGCTTAAATTAAATGGAGTCGTCCAAGACACTGCTGCAGATTCATGGTTTGTTCTTTAATTTCCCTAGAGAGTGAACTATGAAATCTTACTGGTTGTATGGGTAACAGAGTTCGTTTTTGCCTTAGTCAACCTTCCTCCAGCATCCATAAATCATATTATTTTAAGGTACATGTATGAGCATAAGGCAAGTATAAAAACTAGCATTCTTCTCCTCTAGTGGCAATCGCAGATGTCTGTTGCACTGTTACGGTTTTTAGTTACAAACATTTAGTATGCAATATAGATTTCTGTTTAACATCTTTTATCTCTTTACAGAGAGGAAATTAAGAAAGAAGCACTATTACTCCAGACAAATACAGTCTTTAGGTAATCAACCAAGAAATCATCACGGGTTCCTGTGGAGGGACTTACACAATAGTTACATAGCCAATAAAGTTAAGAAAACAGTTTTGGTCCAAATAAAGGCAAAACAAAACTCTCTATGTAAAATCTGTCACTTTTGTCACACCAGGGAAAACATTCCATCCTGACCCCAAGGGTGGTCATGTAAACTTCCCAGATCCAAATATTGCTATATTCAGCAAATACAGTTTTGGTTATTATTAGATGAAAACAATTATTTATAATTATTATTTCCTAACCTTCCTTATTGTTTTTTTGCCTTTGCTACTTAATATGGTAAAGATTTCACACCTTTACTGTAAAGAACTCCTTCCTAATAGTAAAATCTTTCTTTCGTATTCATCTGATGTCTTCTTCTCAGCATAAAATGCTTACTTGATAAATCTTTATTTCTCTTTTGTTCGTTGGAGAACACAGCTCCTCTGCTTTAGATCATTACCTAATGGGTATAGTGCCACCTGCAAGAGTAGTACACTAGGTACGACTAAAAACCAAAAGATAGCCCAGGGGGTGGTCCACGCTGGTGTCCAATCCTCCCCCTTCCCCCTCACACATGTAGCACAGACCCCAAACTGGTCTTGCTATTTGTCCCAGGTTCTTTTCCCTCTTAAGTGCACAGCAGCCAGACACACAGTATTTTTCTTAACACAGTAATCAAGCAGATAGTGTAGTTTTGTGATTTTAATAATCAGCCCAGTATCTGCCCCTTCCAGCCCAGTATGTACAAAAACCTACTGGAGCACAGGGAAAAGTAGGCGAGCCTGCAGCTGCAGAACGGCCTGTGACAAACAAACCCAGCTCCACTGATTACCATGAAGTCCAAAAACAAATAAATTTACCGACACTTTAATAGCACCTAACTAGGAGGGTGCTACATGCACGAAGGCGCATGAGCGAACACACATGCACAAACAATGTGTAACAATACAGTTGACATAGCAGTGTACATAAAAGCAAAGATTTTACACACACAGGCAGGGGCAAGCATGAGATTGGGTGCTGTGTCCTTCAATGAACATAGAAAATTGGATCTTTTGAGTACAAGAAAAAAAAACGTTTTTCTCTTTTTTTCATTGGAGGACACAGTTACATAGTTAGCCAGGTTGAAAAAAGACACAAGTCCATCTAGCTCAACCAATAATAAAAGCACAACCATACAATCCCAAATACACAATCCTATAACCACAGTTGATCCAGAGGAAGGGAAAGAGGGAAAACCCCAGCAAAGGATGATCCAATTTCCTACAGCAGGGGAAAAAAAAACCTTCCTGATCCCCCAAGAGGCAATCAGATTAACATTAATCAGATTCTGATAAGATTAATCAGAATAACCTGGATCAACTTCACCTATAAATGTTAGTACCCAGTTATATTATGTACACCCAGGAAAGAATCCAGGCCTTTTTTAAAGCAATCTACTGAGCTGGCGCGGGAACCACCTCTGCAGGGAGTCTATTCCACATTTTCACAGCTCTTACTGTGAAAAAACCTTTCCGTATTTGGAGACAAAATCTCTTTTCCTTTAGATTCAAAGAGGGCCCCATTGTCCCCTGTGATGACCTTAAAATGAATAACTTAACACCAAGTTCATCATTTGATCATTTTCCCCCTTAATCTTCTCTTCTCAAGAGAGAATACATTCATTTTCTCTAATCTCTCCTCATAGCTGAGCTCCTCCATGCCTTTTATCAGTTCGGTTGCCCTTCTCTGCACTTCCTCCAGTTCCCTAATATCCTTTTTGAGAACCGGTGCCCAAAACTGAACTGCATATTCCAGAGGAAGTCTTACTAATGATACGTACAGGGGAAAAATGATATCTCTCTCTCTGCACTCCATGCCTCCCCTAATGCAAGAAAGGACTTTGCTCGCTTTCGAAACCGCTTGGCATTGCATGCTATTATTAAGCTTATGATCTACCAATATCCCCAGATCCTTCTCCACCATTGACTCCTCCCATTGTACTCCCCCTAGTATGTATGACGCATGCATATTCTTAGCCCCAAGTGCATACATTTATCAACATTTAACCTCATTTGCCACATAGTTGCCAAATGAAACAGTGCATTGAGGTCGGCTTGTAAGTTGGAGACATCCTGTAAGGAAGTCATGCCACTGCATAGCTTGGTGACATCTGCAAAGACTGAAAAGGTACTTTTAATCCAAGACCCTATATTATTTAAAAATATATTAAAAAGTAAGGGTCCCAACACAGCTCTGCTTTAGATCAATCAGGGGTTTCAAAACTGTGGCCCAGGGGCCGGATGCGGCACTTTGCTTTTCTTTATCTGGCCCTCGGGGCACTTTTCCTTCCACTAATACAAGACACTATTCCTCCCACTGACACCAACAATGGGGCAATATTCCTGCTACTGATACCAACAATGGGACACTATTTCTCCAATTAACACCAATGATGGGGCACTATTCCACAAACTGACACAAACAATGGAGTACTATTACTCCAACTGATACCAAAAATGGGGTACGCTTCCTGTCACTGACACCAATGATGGGGCACTATTTCTCCCACTGATAGCAATGACAGGACACTATTCCTCCCACTGACACCAGCGACCGGGCACTATTCCTCCCCCTAATACCAAAGATGCACTGTTTTAGGGAACGCTCTACCACATCGCACATTGCTAACATTAGAGGTGGCTCTTTACTGTCTGACCCATTGCAGAATAATGCTTGTTTGCAAGGTATTATGAGTGCCTCTATACCTCTAGTGGTGACTTTACTTCACACACTCTGGGTGCTTTTTTAGACCCCATAGTGTTTCCAGCCCTGTCAGCCTCAGCTCGTAACCATCTTGAAGGTCAGATTACAGTGAAGGAAAGGCAAGTGGCCATAGCTTCGCTCCAGTCTGCAAAGACTCTGGGTCCGGCTCGAATGCTGGCGGAATTTTACAAAACTAACAGTAAGGTTGTAAATTCCTATTTTCATGAGCTGTTACAAACTATATCAGAGGAGAACTGTCTTCTATCATCATCTATGTCGGAAGCGGTGATTGTGGTGGTGCCCAAGCCTGGCAAGGATCCTGAGTTTTGTGCATCCTATCGCCAAATTTCCTTGCATAATGTTAATGCCAAGGTTTTTACTAAAATACTGGCAAACCATCTTAACTCAGTGATTCTGTCTTTGATCCATGGAGATCAGTCAGGTTATATGCCGGGTAAGGGCACCGATAATAATCTCTGCCGACTGTATACTAATATTGCCCATGATACTGCCGCTGGGGCCCATGGAGTCGTGGCCTATCTCAATGCGGAGAAGGCCTTTGACTCTGTGGAGAGGGAATTCCTGTGGCAGGTTCGCGGGAGGTTCGGCTTTGGACCCAGGTTTGTGTCCTGGATACGGCTGTTGTACAGAGCACCTACGGCTTGGGTTGGGACCAATGGTAGTTTGTCCCTATCGTTTTGCCTGTAGAGAGGGACTAGACAGGGCTGGTCTCTGTCCCCTGGGCCTTTAGTGGTAGCAAACTCAAAAATAAAAATGTAATAAATTGCAGTTTACCAATCCTTGGATGTGGCTTCTGCATTTGTTTTCTTTTTTTTTGTTAATTTTCCCTTTATTTTTACTGGCTGATCAAGCCAGTAACACATTTCCTTTTCCTAGGTCTCCACTCTGGATGGAGGTGCAACATCTTTGGAGATCTACTAAACCCAAGATAATATTTGTGGGCTTGCAAAAAAAACTGCAAAGCTTAGTGACAAAAAAACTAAGGGAAACAAATGCAATAAAACTCAATTAAATTGAACGGACAGCAGCATCTAAAACACCAATCTGAGTAGGATGTGTAATAAGCTCCAACCAAACAATAAAAATACACTGATAAAGTATAGCCACAAATGTAGGGGCTAGCTATAGACTATATAGACTAAAAAGGTGCTTGTCCAATGCAGATGTTGCATTAAAAGTTGGGTAACATTTAGTCTCCATTCACACTGGTACGACTTGTCAGGCGACTTGGTCAGCCTGACAAGTCACGCACCGTCACGTCCCATAGTGTAGTACAGGACCGGTTCTAATAGAAGCAACACAAGTCGCTCCGACTTACAAAATGGGCCCTGTACTACTTCGGGGCGACCTGGAGCGACTTGCATAGACATTCATTTTATGAAGTCCGTGCAAGTCGCGCCGAAGTCGCGCTGCACGCGACTTCACAGGTCGCCCCGAAGTCGGATCCGACCTAGTGTGAGCGGAGACTTATAGTAAATAGGCTTTGAATATTATACTACAGGTGGTCTCATGAAGTGCTAATAGTGCATAAATAAATATTATAAAAACCCTCTAGAGTGTTAAAAAATCAATGAGATGGGTGTAACAATAGCTTTAGATGTGGTGCAAATAATAAATAGCAAAGAGTGGGTACCTCTAAATATGGTGTGTTGTACTTAAAATACTAAATAAATGTAAAAGTCCTAAAATAAATAGAACTAAACTAAATATCATATCATATATAGACAATATAAATCAAAAGCAACGAAAAACAAACAGACAAAATTCATAAGTGCAATTCTTGCTGTGATAAATTGTTCAATCAGTGTTTCAAAAAGATGTTTTATTATATCGTGTACATTTTAAAAGTTCAATAAAGCCTTTTAAAATGGTAATACACCATCTGGAGCTTTCTTGTATTGCATAAACCCGGCCGGACCCGCGGATGGAGACCAACTAGGAGGGGGCAGTCTGGAGCATTGGGGCACCACTAAGCCCAGCGGAACCTACCCTGGTTCAGGTGGCCAAACAAGCGGTATCTGCTCTTAATACTATAAGGTATTTAAGACCCACTTCATCTGGTGAGTGTGTTATTTTATTACCTCCCACGGGGACAACAAGTACAAGCACGTGACCGTTCGGAGACTGAGCACAGAGCACCTGCACTTTAATTTTTCACCTAAGGAAATCTGCATAATTGCACCACAAGTCACCCATGAACTGTTTTATATGAGGATCTCTATGAACTTCTTTTTGAAACACTGATTGAACAATTTATAAATATATGTATGTGAACATATAAATATATGTATAAATATTATCATATATTTTTATTTTATATATAATATATTTTTTTGCACATTTTATATGGACTTTATATGCATAGATATGTCTATTTAGGATGGGTTCATCATTTGTTTAATGCACTTTTTTGTGTCTCTTATGGGATTTAAAAAACGTACAGGACACTTTTTATTATTTAGTTGGAACCTTTGGAGATCTGCATCGTCAGTCTGGGGAGAGGGCAATTTTAGATGCACTAGCAGATTTAATTGGACTTGACTAACAAAATAAAGTTGAACTCCAGCTAACACTTTTTCTTACAACAAAATAAATTCATAGGTGGCAAACAGACATTCAAGAGCAGATGGTCATACGTGAAGAATCCAACTGCCCTCAGCACTTCTCTTGATCGCCAGGTGCATAAACATTCCAGCTTCCCATGCTTGTTGCAAGAAGGGGGATAGAAAGCAGCACCAGCAGGTACTGCCAGTGGTCCATCTTTCAGAGGGGAGAAAAAAAGCAATCCCAAAATATTTATATTCTGCCTGGTGGATGGTTCTTCCCAAAGACGGCAGTAAATAGGACATAATGTTCAGATGATCATTTGCTAGGCTGACTGCCAAGTCCTGTTTTTGGGTAGCTTTAGGATGGCTATAGATGCCAGGCAGACATTACTCCTAGAATGGCAAGCATTGAGATTGAGAACTGCAAGACTGAGCTCCAGAGTCCATAACCATTTTTACTATGGGGGGTACTCCTGATGGTGAGCAGTGAAGGCATGGTCTACAAGTTGGAAATTCTTCTTGTGCAACAAAAATTACCTGCAACAGGCTAATAACCTCTAACAATCCTAGAAAAGGGAATTATCACTTTTTTTTTTTTTTTACTAAGTTAAAAGGCAACCTTTCTATATTGTTCCTGTGAAATTAAATCAGATTAAAACATGCATTTAAACCTGAAGGCTCCAGGCTAATAATAAAAACACTAATGAATACAGCTATATATTTGGTTAACCACTTAAGCCCCGGAGGATTTGGCTGCTAAAAGACCAGGGGGTTTTTTGCGATTTTTTACTCGTGCGACGCTGTACCTAAACGAATTTCACGTCCTTTTTTTCCCACAAACAGAGCTTTCTTTTGGTGGTATTTGATCACCTGTGCGATTTTTTGATCATGTGCTATAAACAAAAAAAGAGAGTAATTTTTGCAAAAATAACAATATTTTTCACTTTTTTTTATATGAAATTCCCCCCCAAAAAAATGTAAAAATCTAAATTTTTTAACATTTTCAGCCAAATTGTTTTACGCTACATATGTTTGGTAAAAAAAATCGCAAAAAGCGTATTTTGATTGGTTTGCGCAAAAGTTATCGCGTTTACTAACAAAGGGAAAGATTTTTGTCATTTTTGGTGTTTTTTTTTTAACGAGTAATGGCGGCGATCTGCGATTTTTTTTGCGGTACTGCGACATTGCGGCGGACAGATCGGACCCTTGACTGACATTTTTGACACTTTTGGGGGTACCAGTGACATTACTGCAGTAATCAGTGCTATACATATGCACTGTTACTGCAAAAATGACACTGGCAGGGAAGGGGTTAACTTTATTGGACAGGGAGGGGTTAAGTGTGTCCTAGAGGCGTGTTTCTAACTGTGCAGGGACATGGCTATTGGTGTAAAAACAAAGATCAATGGTTCTACATAGTAGAACCGTCTGATCTTCATTTTTACACCAGGGAGAATGACGGGCGGCTTGTTTACATAAGCCGCTCCGCCTTTCTCCCTTCACAGGAGCGATCGTAGTGTGACCGGCGGACATCGAGTCCGCCGGACACACGCACTGACTTGTCTGTGAACGAGCTGCGGCGGGCGCGCGCCTCGGCGGGCGCGCGCCCGCCTGCAATAGGCTCGCAAGTCAGTGACAGGCGAGTGACGTATCCATACGTCACTCTGCCTGGCCGGGGCTGACCGCCGCAGTATATAGTCGTGCGGCGGTCGGCAACCGGTTAAAAATCATTAAATATACTGGTATCAATACCTTAATTTGACATGGTTCCTGTCTCTTGTTATCCCATGTGCACTTAGACTGGGAGAGCGAGGGACAGTACTTGAAGCCAGTCAGATGTCCAGTATTTAAATATCCAAAACAGAAAAAGAGAGCCTTGTGGGACTTTAAATGAGGAGGTCTCAATGTGTCATTAAAATGCAATGCATCTGGTTTATTAACAAAACCGTAATGTGTAGAATAGTAACCATATAAATACATATCCAAATAAAACATCATTACATGAGCATAATAATGCAAATTATCAGTAAAACATGACATGGTAATAACAGTATGCACATAAATACATTTTGAACGTTGAACTCAATGCCCAATCATCAGGAGTATGTGTATAAAAGCATATCTGAAAATATAATAAATGTTGTTAGTCGACATGCAGACTGAATGACAGATGGGGCATGGATACTCAATAAATATAAGACCCAATTAGGGAAACACCATACTCACATACAAAGTCATGTCATCTTGCTTAAAAACAGTGCTGCCATACGGTGGCAGACAATATGTCAGAAAGGGAGCTGAAGGAGCAGGAGCCCAAAGGGATGCTACACCGGATCAGGGATGAGGATGTGCCTTAATATGTGAAGAGTGTTTGAGTCTCTCCAATTTAACCAGAGGTTCATTCAACTTGGTTGTTGCCCCCAAAATAATGCTACAATTAAAAAAAGAGGATTCAATGAAGAAGTGCCCTGGAGTACAAGAATGTATGGTTGAGGGCAAGGCAGTTATAAATGTCTATTCTGCACAAGGTACGGACAAGTCCTGTGGGACCATGCCTGGTTCATTTTAATGAACGTGAGCTTGTCCACGTTGGCTGTGGACAGGCGGCTGCGCTTGTCTGTAATGACGCCCCCTGCCGTGCTAAATACACTTTCAGACAATACACTTGCTGCAGGGCAGGCCAGCACCTCCAAGGCATAAAGGTAAAGCTCTGGCCATGTAGACAATTTGGAGACCCAGAAGTTGAATGGGGCAGAACCATCAGTCAGTACGTGGAGGTGTGTGCACACGTACTGTTCCAACATGTTGTTGAAATGCTGCCTCCTGCTAACACGTTTCCTATCAGCTGGTGGTGCAGTTTGCTGTGGCGCACTGACAAAACGTTTCCACATCTCGGCCAGGCTAACCCTGCTGTCTGAGGAGCTGGCCGTGATACAGCTGCGTTGGCGACCTCTTCCTCCTCCGCCTCTGCCTTCGCCTTGTGCTTCCACTTGTCCCCCCGTGTCAGTTGGGAATGCCCTCAGGAGCGCGTCTACCAACGTGCGCTTGTAGTCGCGCATCTTCCTATCATGCTCCAGTGCGGGAATTAAGGTGGGCGCGTTGTCCTTGTAACGGGGATCCAGCAGGGTGGCAACCCAGTAGTCAGCACAAGTTAAAATGTGGGCAACTCTGCTGTCGTTGCGCAGGCACTGCAGCATGTAGTCGCTCATGTGTGCCAGACTGCCCAGAGGTAACGATAAGCTGTCCTCTGTAGGTGGGGTATCGTCTGTGTCCTCCGTATCCCCCCAGCCACGCTCCAGTGATGGCCCTGAGCTGCGTAGGGTGCCACCCTGTAGTGAAACTGGTTCCTCCTTCTCCTCCTCCTCTACCTCATTCTCCTCCTCCTCGTCCTCCAGAAGTGTGCCCTGCATGTCCACATGTGTACCTGGCCTCTGCTGGTGCAGGAACCCACCCTCTGAGCCACTTCTGTATGACCTGCCTGAAACCCTGTGAAATGCCCCCTCTTCATCCTCCTCCTGTGCCGCATCCTCTTCCATCATTGCCGTAATATTTTTTTCAAGGAGACATAGAAGGGGTATTGTAATGCTAACAATGGCATCATCAGCACTGGCCATGTTGGTTGAGTACTCCAAAGACTGCAACAAGGTACACAGGTGTTGCATGCAGGCCCAGTCACTGGTGGTGAAGTGGTGCTGATCCGCAGAGCGACTGACCTGTGCATACTGCATCTGAAACTCCACTATCGCCCGCTGCTGCTCGCACAGTTTCTCCAGCATATGTAAGGTGGAGTTCCACCTGGTGGGCATGTCGCATATGAGGTGGTGAGCAGGAAGGCCGAAGTTACGCTGCAGCCCAGACAGGCGAGCAGCAGCAGGGTGAGAACGCCGAAAGCACACACATACGGACCGCACTTTCAGCAGCAGCTCTGACATGTCTGGGTAGTTTTTAAGAAATGTCTGCACCACCAGATTCAGCACATGCGCCAGGCAAGGGATGTGCGTCAAACCGGCTAGTCCCAGAGCTGCAACGAGATTTCGCCCATTATCGCACACCACCAGGCCGGGCTTGAGGCTCACCGGCAGCAACCACTCATCAGTCTGCTGTTCTACGCCCTTTCAAAGCTCCTGTGCAGAGTGGGGTTTGTCACCCAAACACACAAGTTTTAAAATCGCCTGCTGACGTTTACCCTGGGCTGTGCAGAAGTTGGTGGTGAGGTTCTTTCGATGACCGGATGTGGGGGTGGTAGAAGAGGAGTAGGAGGAGGAGGAGGATGATGTGGAATAGGAGGAGGAAGCAACAGGAGGCAACGAATAATGCCCTGCAATCCTCGGTGGTGGAAGGACATGCGCCAAACCGCTATCCGCCTCGGGCCCAGCCCCCACTACGTTTACCCAGTGCGCAGTTAGGGAGATATAGCGACCCTGGCCGTGCTTACTGGTCCATGTATCTGTGGTTATGTGGACCTTGCCACAGATGGCGTTGTGCAGCGCACACTTGATTTTATCCTCCACTTGGTTGTGCAGGGAAGGGACGGCTTGCCTGGAAAAGTAGTGGCGGCTGGGAACAACGTACTGGGGGACAGCCACCGCCATCAGCTGTTTGAAACAGTCCGTCTCCACCAGACGGAATGACAGCATTTCAAAGGCCAGTAATTTTGAAATGCTGGCATTCAGGGCCGGGGCTCCAGGGTGGGTAGGTGGGTATTTCCTCCTTCTCTCCAATGTTTGGGAGATGAACAGCTGAATTCTGCCGTGACACATGGTGGAGATGCTTGGTGATGGTGTCGTATGTGGTGGTGTTGGTGGAGCATCCTCTGTTTACTGGTCGCCAGGTGCCATGGTGATGCCAGAGGTGGAGGGAGAGGCCGAGCCAGCAGCAGAAGAGGGAGCAGGAGGAGCATGAGAGAGTTCCTTGTTTTTAAGGTGTTTACCCCACTGCAGTTCATGTTTTGCATGTAGATGCCTGGTCATGCAGGTTGTGCTCAGGTTAAGAACGTTTATGCCTCGCTTCAGGCTCTGATGGCACAACATGCAAACCACTCGTGTCTTGTCGTCAGGACATTGTGTGAAGAACTGCCACGCCAATGAACTCCTTAGAGCAGGCCTTGGGGTGCTCGGTGACTGGGTGCGGTGGACAGTAGCAGGCGTACTGTCTCTGGAACGGCCGCTGCGCTTTTGCACCCTGCTCCCTCTTTTGCTGTGCTGTTGCCTCTGTACGACCACCGCCTCTTCCTCATAACTGCACGCCTCACTAGCACGACCTTCGGTCCAGTCTGGGTCTAGGACTTCATTATCCTCCACATCATCTTCCACCCATTCATGACCCCTGCCCTCCTTGTCGGTCTGCACATTGCAGAAAGCCACAGCAGTTGGCACCTGTGTTTCGTCATTATCAGAGACGTTTTGTGGCGGTATTCCCATGTCTTCATCCTGCAACAAACGTGGTTGAGCATCAGTGCATTCAAGGTCTTCCTCTTCTGGGGAAGGGCTAGGTGGATGGGTCGGGGAAACCCTGCCAACAGAGTCATCAAAAAGCATAAGACTTTCCTGCATGATTTGGGGCTCTGACTGCTTGGCTGATTTGCAAGGGGGTGAGGTGGAAGACTGATGGGCATGGGCTGCAGGTGCCAACTCTGAGCTTTCTGCAGAGGACTGAGTGTTAGATACTGTGAAGGAACTGGAGGAACTGTCAGTCACCCAATCTACTATCGTGTGTACATGTTCTGGCTTCACCATCCATAGAGCGGCATTTGGGCCTATCAAATA
The DNA here is from genome assembly GCF_965119305.1 of Pelophylax lessonae. NCBI lineage: Eukaryota > Metazoa > Chordata > Amphibia > Anura > Ranidae > Pelophylax > Pelophylax lessonae. The sequence continues at coordinate 92,378,685 of NC_138775.1, forward strand.
ACGCTGCAGATTCTGTCGCCTACTCGCACCAGAGGAAGGTGTTTGACTTGGAGCGGTAGTTGGTGCTGAACGGCCACGTCCTCTCCCAGCAACAGGAGCTCCGCCAACACCACCAAGACCGTGACCACGTCCCTTATTTGATGTTCTCCTCATTATTTGTGTTCACCCACCAAGCTAAAAAGATTTGTCTCTCTCCGGTGTCAATTTACCTGCCAGTAGTCGACAATTATGTTCGCTAAGGCAGTGCCATAAAAATGTTCTGTGGACCCAGAATGGTTTTTGTGCCCAAAATACACTGATTCTCAATTTCTATGCGGAAATGTAAAAACTGTTTTGGTACGCTGTATGCACAAGTGGTTTGTGGAACAAGAACAAGTATTTTTGTAAAAAAATACAGAAAATTAGTATTTCACTGCTGTAAATTGAAATTAATTATTTATACGCCGGATGCACAACAGTTTTTTCAGCCTAAAACATGGCTTTTTTCAATAAAACCCCAAAATGCAGTTTTTTAACTGCTGTATATTAACTATATATATGTATACTATGTGTGGACACCAGATTTAGGGACCCAGAACACAGATTTGGTCACCAAAATTCACAAATGCAGTATTGAAATGCTATATATTGGAACTATTTATTGAAACGCCGGATGCACAACTGTTTTTTTGGCCTAAAACATGGCTTTTTTCAATAAAACCCCAAAATGCAGTTTTTAACTGCTGTACATTAACAGTATATATTTATACTATGTTTGGACACCAGATTTGGGGACCTAGAACACAGATTTGGTCACCAAAATTCACAAATGCAGTATTGAACTGCTATATATTGGAAATAATTATTTAAACGCCGAATGCACAACTGTTTTTTCGGCCTAAAACACGGCTTTTTTCAATTAAACCCCAAAATGCAGCTTTTAACTGCTGTACATTAACAGTATATATTTATACTATGTATGGACACCAGATTTGGGGACCCAGAACACAGATTTGGTCACCAAAATTCACAAATGCAGTATTGAACTGCTGTATATTGGAAATAATTATTTAAACGCCGGATGCACAACAGGTTTTTCGGCCTAAAACACGGCTTTTTTCAATAAAACCCCAAAATGCAGTTTTTTACTGCTGTAAATCTTAATTAGATATTTATACCGTGTATGTAAAACTGCTTTGTGAAGCAAGAATATTGCTTTTTTCCAACAAAAAAGAATAATGCAATATTTCTCAGCTGTAATGTGAAATCGGTATTTGAGCGATGTATTTCAAGATGCTCTGTGGGTCAGGATTGCCACTTTTTTGTCAAAAAACATACACTTATGCTGTATTTCACAGCACCAATGTAAAATAGGTGGTTGGAATGGGTATTTCAGACTGTTTGGTGGACCTTGAATAAAGTTTTTTTTCTATAAAAAACAAAGAAGCACTATTTCCCTGCAGAAATATAAAATATGTCGTTGGACGGTGTATGCAGAACTGTTTTGTGGACAAGAAATAAGTTTTTTCCCCCAAAATTACACGGATTCTCTATTTCACCGCAGAAATGTCAAATATATATTTTGGCGTTGTAAAATTGGCTTGGTGGATCAGGATGACCACTTTTTTTTTAACTAAAATACACTGATGCACTATTTGATAGCTGAAATGGAATATACGGTTTAGTGCATTGTATACACAAGTGCTCTGTGGCACCACAGATCCCAGGCTAGACAAATGGTCTATGTCACCCCTTAAACATACAAAAGGCAAACTAGGAGACTTGAGCAGCCAGAAAAAAGGCTTTTTTCCTTCACTGAGCTACAAAATAGGATTAGGCTGATGTCCCTGGCTGACTGGCACACATGCAGTACACTGCAGTGGCTAATATGGCCGCCGAGCACCACCTCAGTAACAGATGGATTACAAAAAAAATTTCCCTTGCAGTGGCTGGGTACAGAAATGTTGGATTGCTGAAGCTCCCTCCCTCTCTATTTGCTGTATCTTGTGGATTAAAGTAGCACAGGTTCTTCTGATTTGTGCCCTATTCTGTCCCTGATCGCGGCGCCAACACCCTCTCCCTAAGCTCAAATCAGCAGAGTGACATGCGGCAGTACATGACTCCAGCTTATAAAGAGGCTGGGTCACATGCTGCATTCAGCCAATCACAGCCATGCCATTAGTAGGCATGGCTGTGATGGCTTCTTAGGGCAAGAAGTAAAACGCTTGCTGTTGTGCAGCCCTTCAGAAAGCGGGAAGAAATCGCCAAATAATGGACCCGAACCCGAACGTTTTTGAAAATGTTCGGGTTCGTGTCCGTGTCCCTAATACCCCAAAATTCGGTATGAACCTGAACTATACAGTTCGGGTTTGCTCAACTCTACTAACAACTTTTATTATATTTTCAGATATGCTTTTATACACATACTCCTGATGATTGGGCAATGCGACCCATGAAACGCGTCGAGTTCAACGTTCAAAATGTATTTATGTGCATACTGTTATTACCATGTCATGTTTTACTGATAATTTGCATTATTTTGCTCATGTAATGATGTTTTATTTGGATATGTATTTATATGGCTACTCTTTTACACATTACGGTTTTGTTAATAAACCAGACGCATTGCATTTTAATGACACATTGAGTTCTCCTCATTTAAAGTCCCACCGGGCTCTCTTTTCCTGTTTTGTACAAATTATTGGGATGGAGGTGTACTCAATTTACAGAGTGGATCCAATACTTCCTGTTCCTTGTATTTACATATCCTGACAATGAAAATGCATTGTCACATCAACCTGCTGCTGTCCTTTCACTGTCCAGTCCCTGGCTGGGAGCAGGCAGGTAACCTAATTGTGTTGCCTAAAGAATTAGCTCACCTTTAAGGATATCTTCCACAAAACCCCAATAGCATCCCAAGCACATTACAATCCACTCTTCAGCTTTGTCCTCTCTAAATGGCATGATATTATAAGTGTGCTCCCAACATAGAAGAATTGAGTATGTTGGTTCATTCAAAGACTGCTTATGTGGACAGCCTGTGTACAAACTACAGGTATGAAATGACAAAGAAACACTTGCTTAGGATGCTGCAGTGCAAAGGGGGTTCTGTGGAAAATGTTTCTAAGGGCTCATGACGTGATTTAAGCACCCATTAACGCACCCAATGTGTTAGAGGTGACTTTTTAACATGTTTTGACATGTTTGCGTTGCATTAAAAAATGCTTGCCAGATGCCCCCTCTCTGATGGTTTTCTGTTTTTTTTTTATCTCTGCTTTTTTTATCTCGGTTAGAAATCTAAATACATATTACATGCCATAGGGGCATTTGTGAGAAGTTTGCAGTATGTTTGCATTAATGGAAAAGTTTGGGATGCGGTAAAGCCTGGCAAAAGAGACGCTGGGTCAATTTTGACACAACGCTAATGCGACCATGTAAACAACACTGGCCACTGCAATGCACACAATATTGACAGGTGTTCGTGGAGCTTCCAAAATGCTAGTGTAAACTTAGCCTAATGGCCAGTACACACAATCCGAAAATCGGACGAATTTTCGTCCGTTTTTGCTTGGTTGCTAGTATACTCTCAATTATATCGCAAATGGGAGAGGTTTCTTACAATGCGAATTTTCTCGTACGATGCTCCAAAAGATTCCGGTATGCGTAACCACGCTGTAATGTGCGTGTGACCCCTCTAGCCACGCCTTGAGCGCCTTCGTGCCGAGCTATTTGGAATTTTCGTGTCTGGTCACGTTTATTCACTCGTTTATTCGCTCGTTCTGCACGATAACTGGAAATATGGGGGATTCCAGCCTTCCAGTAGCTATCCTTGGTGTTCTGGCTATCCAGAATGTTCTTAACCAAAAGAAAAAGAGAACATGTTGCATTTGCCAGTAAATGTGTTAAGCTATGATAATGCACTTTAGTATATTAATGCAAATTGTTTGATGTTGTTATTCATTTAAATGTTGGTTTGTAATATTTTATTCACTAATTAAAAAATTATTTTGGTTATTAAAGATGTCTGCTTCTTCACTAAAAATAACTTTGCAGTTTTCAGAGCTGCCACACCATGAATGAAAATTATGTGGTCATGCTGCACTGTACTCCAACAAAATTGCTATTTTTTTATGGACACAAATACAGCTTTTCATTTGTGGTAATAAATCTCCTTTTTTAACAGGGGTATAAACCAAAAATTTAAGGCAAAAATGAAGATAATTATCATACTTTTGAAATGTTACAAAATCACACTGTCAGCATTGCTGTTTAGGTGGGAGAGTGGGGAAGTGCAATTTTGAGACATATAATTTTTGCATGTTATTTTTATTTTTGTCATTTTTATTTTATTTCTAGTAAAAATTACCATCTATAAACTTTTTAGCGTTTAACAATTGGATTTCTTTTCGAAGAACTTTATAACTTACTCCTATAAAATGTCATTTTGTGATTTAAACCTATTTTTCTTCTTTCCTTGGTTTTTTTTCCGGGTCGTTCTTTCGTTTCCGCTCATGCGCTGTCTACTGCTCTCCATTTTTTTCGTACGAACAACATACTGATAATACGATTATCATACGATGTGTTATAATACGATCAAAATTTTTTTGCTTGCACGATCGGATAATATCGGGCGAACTGTCGTGATCGCCTCTAGTAAGCTGTGTACTAACGATCCGATTATCGTCCGATCTTTTCCAAAGCGGTATTTTTCGTACGATTTTCGGATCGTGTGTATGGGCCATAAGGGTGACCCAACCCTTTAACTGCAGTATAAAGTAAAAAAGTTCTCACTAGCTCACAGTACAGATCAACAGGATGGTTGTACTGTGTGGATGGGCTGTGTCATGACTAGATAAATAGAAATAAAAATTCTTTGACAAGTAAGGCAGCTACAATATACATATATATATATATATATATATATATATATATATATTTATATACAGTATCTCACAAAAGTAAGTACACCCATCACATTTTTGTTAATATTTTATTATATATTTTCATGTGACAACACTGAAGACATGACACTGCTACAATGTAAAGTAGTGAGTGTACAGCTTGTATAACAGAATACATTTGCTTTTCTCTTTAAAATAACTCAACACACAGCCATTTATGTCTAAACCGCCGGCAACAAAAGTGAGTACACCCCTAATTTCCAAATTGGGCCCAATTAGCCACATTCCCTCCCCGGTGTCATGTGACTCGTTAGTGTTACAAGATCTCAGATGTGAATGGGGAGCAAGTGTGTTAAATTTGGTGTTATCACTCTCACTCTCTCATACTGGTCACTGGAAGTTCAACAAGGCACCTCATGGCAAAGAACTCTCTGAGGATCTGATAAAAAGAATTATTGCTCTACATAAAGATGGCCTAGGCCAGGCATCACTAAATGGCGGCCCGCGGTCCGTTTCCGGCCCCCCTCCTTCCCCCTCCCGGACCGCAGCTGTCTCGCCATTTATCAGCCTGCTCTCCTTTCAGCTGTGATGATTTCTTTGCAGAGCCGACAGCGTGAGGCAGGACCGCTCTGAAGGGAGGGCGGGAACTGCCCGAGGTAAACAGCCAGTGATTGGTTGCCAAGATGAATGGCAGTCTAAGCAACCAATCACCATCTTGCAGCTTCCTTCCTCCAGACCTGCTATGCCTCGAGTTCTCCTGGCTGTGTAAGGTAGGGGAGACATAATGTAGGAAGGGGGAGAGACACTGAGTACAGCAAAGAAGAGTACTCTAATGTGTGCGAGGGCTGTGGACTCTGATATATGTGTGCGAGGGCTGAGGACGCTGATATATGTGTGTGGGGGCTGAGGACTCTGATATATGTGTGTGGGGCTGAGGACTCTGATATATATGTGTGTGGGGCTGAGGACTCTGATATGTGTGTGTGGGGGCTGAGGACTCTGATATATGTGTGTGGGGCTGAGGACTCTGATATGTGTGTGTGGGGGGCTGAAGACTCTGATATATGTGTGTGGGGGCTGAAGACTCTGATATATGTGTGTGGGGGCTGAAGACTCTGATATATGTGTGTGTGGGGCTGAGGACGCTGATATATGTGTGTGGGGCTGAGGACTCTGATATATGTGTGTGGGGCTGAGGACTCTGATATGTGTGTGTGGGGGCTGAGGACTCTGATATGTGTGTGTGGGGGCTGAGGACTCTGATATATGTGTGTGGGGCTGAGGACTCTGATATGTGTGTGTGGGGGGCTGAAGACTCTGATATATGTGTGTGGGGGCTGAAGACTCTGATATATGTGTGGGGCTTAGGATTCTGATATGTGTGGGGGGCTGTGGACTCTGATATGTGTGTGGGGGCTGAGGACTCTGATATTTGTGTGTGGGGGCTGAAGACTCTGATATATGTGGGGGGCTGTGGACTCTGATATGTGTGTGGGGGCTGAGGACTCTGATATATGTGTGTGGGGGCTGAAGACTCTGATATATGTGTGTGGGGGCTGAAGACTCTGATATATGTGTGTGGGGGCTGAAGACTCTGATATATGTGTGTGGGGGCTGAAGACTCTGATATATGTGTGTGGGGGCTGAAGACTCTGATATATGTGTGTGGGGGCTGAAGACTGATATATGTGTGTGGGGGCTGAAGACTCTGATATATGTGTGTGGGGCTGAGGACTCTGATATGTGTGTGGGGGCTGAGGACTCTGATATGTGTGTGGGGCTTAGGATTCTGATATGTGTGGGGGGCTGTGGACTCTGATATATGTGTGTGGGGGCTGAGGACTCTGATATGTGTGTGTGGGGGCTGAGGACTCTGATATATGTGTGTGGGGGCTGAGGACTCTGATATGTGTGTGTGGGGGCTGAGGACTCTGATATATGTGTGTTGGGGCTGAGGACTCTGATATGTGTGTGTGGGGGCTCAGGACTCTGATATGTGTGTGGGGCTGAGGACTCTGATATGTGTGGGGGGCTCAGGACTCTGATATGTGTGGGGGGCTGAGGAGTCTGATGTGGGGGGAATGGGGGTTAAGGCTGAGTACTGTAATGTCGGGGGGGGGGGGGGTGAATACTGTAATGGGGAACTGAGGACAATGTGGGGGAGCTGAGTACTGTGATGAGAGGGGCTGAGGATAGTAATGTAGGGGAGTGGGGTTCTGTAATGAGGGGATAAGAAGGGTGTTGATGTTAAGGCGGTATGATAACACAAAGGGGATCTTGGTGAAGGGAAGGGAACTGTGATGTGCAGTGGACAATGTGGAATAGATGTAAGGATGGGATTGTGATATGGGGCTCAGTGTCACAGGTAGGTCAGCCCCTTCATTTTAATGGGCTGCACTACCCATGAGAAATGCAGGAAAACAAGTCCCTGACCCTTTTTTTAAATTGCGCAGTACCAAGCTGTGCTGAAGTGTGGCGTGTTCCTCTGCGGGCCGGGAACATGTGCAGTTTCACCTGCATTCCCCAGCTGCAGAGATGGGACCGCCTAGGAGAGGGTGCTGTAATGTAAAGGATCTGAATCAAATCACAAACATGATTCGGACCTCCGCTAGAAGAAGATTTTACTAAGCGGACCTCCATGAATTTTAATTCAGTACCCCTGGCCTAGGCTATAAAAAAAATTGCCATGACCCTGATATTGAGCTGCAGCACAGTGGCCAAGACCATACAGCGGTTTAACGGGACAAGTTCCACTCAGAACAGGCCTCGCCATGGTCGACCATGTGCACAGTTAAGTGCACATTCTCAGGGTCATATCCAGAGGTTGTCTTTAGAAAATAGACATATGAGTGCTGCCAGCATTGCTGCAGAAGTTGAAGGAGTGGGGGGTCAGCCTGTCAGTGCTCAGATCATACGCCACACACTGCATCAAATTGGTCTGCATTGCTGTCATCCCAGAAGGAAGCCTCTTCTAATGATGATGCACAAAAAAGCCCACAAACTGTTTGCTGAAGACAGGCAGACTAAGGAAATGGATTACTGGAACCATGTCCTGTGGTCTGATAAGACCAAGATGAACGTATTTGGTTCAGATGGTGTTAAGCGTGTGTGGTGGCAACCAGGTGAGGAGTACAAAGACAAGTGTGTCTTGGCTACAGTCAAGCATGGTGGAGGGAGTGTCATAGTCTGGGGCTGCATGAGTGCTGCCGGCACTGGGGAGCTACAGTTCATTGAGGGAACCATGAATGCCAACATGTTCTGTGACATACTGAAGCAGAGCATGATCCCCTCCCTTCGGAGACTGGGCCTCAGGGCAGTATTCCAACATGATAACGACCCCAAACAAACCTCCAAGATGACCACTGCCTTTCTAAAGAAGCTGAGGGTAAAGGTGATGGACTGGCCAAGCATGTTTCCAGACCTAAACCCTGTTGAGCATCTGTGGGGCATCCTCAAACAGAAGTTGGAGGAGCGCAATGTCTCCAACATCGACCAGCTTTGTGATGTCATCATGGAGGAATGGAAGACAACTCTAGTGGCAATTTGTGAAGCTCTGGTGAACTCCATGCCCAAGAGGGTTAAGGCAGTGCTGGAAAATAATGGTGGCCACATAAAATATTGACACTTTGGGCCCAATTTGGACATTTCACTTAGGGGTGTATTCACTTTTGTTGCCAGCGGTTTAGACATGAATGGCTGTGTGTTGAGTTATTTTGAGGGGACAGCAAATTTACACTGTTATACAAGCTGTACACTCACTACTTTACATTGTTGCAAAGTGTCATTTCTTCAGTGTTGTCACATTTACATGTCATATTTACAAAAATGTGAGGGGTGTACTCACATGTACTTTTGTGAGATACTGTACATTTTTTAAATTCGATTTTTGTTTAGACGTACTTCCTTTGGTTTCCTTTATTTGTTGGTTTCTCTTTATTGTATTCATATTAGCGCAGTTACAATAATGTTTTATTTGATTGATTTTTTTTCTGCATACTGAAATAGATTGAAAATGTTTCAATACACCACACATGTTACAGCCTGTACTATTGTTTCCTTTTCAATATGACCTCAGGGAAACTGAAAGCGATTAAGTCATTCCCATACATGACTCCATTTTCCACAGATACAGTAACACTAAAACGTGCATGGACATTTTTACTCACAGTTTCCCAATAATACTATTTCACTCTTTAACAAATGTTGTATTATTTCAATAAAACAAGAAAGAGCAAAGTACACAGTATGCACAAGTTACACATTATTGATTAACTAATAACTGGTGTACAGTAACAAGAAGGAATAGGATTTGATAAGTAAATATAGGGGAAGTCAGGAACATAATTAATAAGAGTTCTGTCTGACACTCACTACCTCGCCCTGAAGGGTGAATGGATTGCCTATTGTTGATATTGCTAATTAAAGCAGATTGATAAATGGCTGCAATTGCTGAAGTGTTTACAAAGCCTACAATAAGATTAAAAGAAATAGGTATACATTATAAAAAGAGAAATGAAAGGAAGCGAGGTGGGCATAGAAGAAATTCTAACGCTTTTTCCACAATGATTTATAAGTTCTAGCTATAAAGTGGTTGTAAAGGCTGAAGTTTTTTTTTTTTTTTTTTTTACCTTACTGCATTGTCTATAGTAAAGTAAAAAACCTTTGTCAGGAACCGGCAGGACTGATAGTGGATCCTCTGGACCAGAGAGGCGATGGCGCGGGTTGTACTAGAGGACCGGTTCTAAGCCGTTACTGGTCTTCACCAGAGCCCGCCGCAAGGCGGGATGGATTTGCTGCGGCGGTAACTACCAGGTCGTGTCCCCTAGTATCAACTCGATCTCTCTGGCAGCTGATATGGTGTGGTACACAGGGAGTAGGCAAGAGCGTAGTCGGACGTAGCAGAGGTTAGGGCAGGCGGCAGAGGTTCAAAGGCGAGTAGTCGGTAGCAGCGGGTTCGGCAACAGGCAAAGCAAACAAACTCAGTAGGGAACGCTTTCTCAGAGGCACAAGGCACAAAGATCCGGCAGGAAGTTGTGGGAGGAGAAGGTATTTAAGGGTAGTGCACAGGTGAAACCTAATTAAGTCAGCACTGCCTCTCACAACCCT